>NW_027274168.1:0-127033 GCF_030028105.1 Mobula birostris
CTCCATCTGTCACTTCTCAGCCCAGTTTTGTATCCTGTCAATGTCCCACTGTAACCTCTGACAGCCCTCCACACTATCCACAACACCCCCAACCTTTGTGTCATCAGCAAATTTACTAACCCATCCCTCCACTTCCTCATCCAGGTCATTTATAAAAATTACAGATTAGGGCTCCCAGAACAGGGAATCGGGATATGTACCATGTACAGGGAAGGTGGGATATTGACGATATATAGACAGGGTATCGAGGGAGATGGACTGTGTGCAGACAGGAAATGAAGCAATATGGACCGTGTACCAACAGAGACCACAGGGATGGGATCCATATACAGGGAAAAGAAAGACAGGTAGAATGTACAGCCAAGGAATGGAGGGATATGGGCCAGGTACAGACAGGGAATGAAGGGATTTAGACCAGGTCCTAAAAGGAAGGGACGTTGTCTATCTACGTACAGGGAATGGGGTATATGGGCTATGTACAGACAGGGAAAGGACAGATATCGACCGTGTACAGGAAGTAGAGAATCTTTACCATGTAAGAGGACTGACGGGACATGGACCATGTACAGAGAACGTGAGAGATATGGACCAGGTACAAGGAAATGAACAATATACAGAGAGGGAGTGGAGGGATATAGATCATGTACAGAGAATGTAGGGATGTGGACTATGTTCAAGAAATGGAGGGATATTGACCATGAACAATCAGGGAAAGGGGTTATGGATGATGTGTAGGGAATTGGGGGATATGGTCCATGTACAGGGAATGGGTTGATGTGATCCATGTGCAGACAGGGAATGGAGGGATTTGGAGCATGTTCAAGGAATGGAGGGATATGGAGCATGCATAGACTGTCAAGTCAAGTCAAATCAAGTCAAATTTATTTACATAGCACATTTAAAAACAACCCACGTTGACCAAAGTGCTGTACAGATCAGAGCAAAATACAAGAAACACAGACATAGCCAACAAGGCAAGCAGCTTATAGGCACAAAAGAAACAACACAAGAACCTAGGCACAAGCCGAAAATCAGCCACATCAGGGGGATTCGAACACTAGTGAATAAAAGTAAGGTTTGATCCTGGATTTAAAAGAGTCGATGGAGGGGGCAGATCTGATAGGGAGGGGAATGCTGTTCCACAGTCTAGGGGCTACAACAGCAAAGGCATGGTCACCCCTGAGCTTAAGTTCAGATCGCGGGACAGCCAGGAGCCCCAAGTCAGCCAGCCTGAGGGACCTGGAAGTAGAATAAGGGGTTAGAAGGTCTGTGATACAAGGGGGATCCAACCCATTTAGGGCTTTATAAACAAACAGGAGAACCTTAAAATTAATTCTGAACCATACTGGCAGCCAGTGGAAAGAGGCAGGATAGAAGTAATGTGGTCCCTCTTCCGAGCACCTGTCAGGAGCCTGGCTGCGGCGTTCTGAACCAGTTACAGGCCGGACAGGGACGACTGACTAATCCCAGTATACAGGGAGTTGGAGTAGTCCAAGTGGGAGGATATAAGGACGTGGATGACTTTCTTGAGATCTTTGGAAGAGAGAAACTGCTTGATTTTGGCAATAGTATGAAGCTGGAAAAAACTGGCTTTTACTACTGCATTAACTTGCTTGTCAAACTTAAAGGCGGAATCAAATATCACACCAAGGTTTTTGACATGGGGTTTGACAAGGGTGGACAGGCTACCAAGACTGTTGGTAATTACTTTGATGGAGTCAGGGGGGCCAAATAGGACAACTTCAGACTTGCCTTCGTTCAGCTGCAGGAAGTTTTGTGCCATCCAACACTTTATGTCCTCAATGCAGTTCATGAGGCTGACTAGATTTGACTAGTCGTTTGGTTTCAGAGGGAGAAAGAAATGTTGTATTTTCGAATGATTTGGCCGAGGGGAAGCATGTATACAGAGAAAAGAATGGGACCTATGATGGAATCTTGTGGGACCCCGCAGGAGAGACTAGATGGGGGAGAAGAAAATTTGCCTATGTTGACCGAGAAGTTTCTGTTTTTGAGGTAGGATGTGAACCAGTTCAAGGTAGTGCCATCAATACCAACCCTGTACTGGAGACGGTCTATTAAAATGGCGTGATCCACAGTATTGAACGCTGCGCTGAGGTCAAGAAGAATTAGAATGACAGAGTCACTTGAGACAATAGAATGGAGCAGGTCATTGTACACTTTCAGCAGAGCAGGCTCTGTGCTATGATAAGCCTGGCTGAAATCTTTCCAAGATGTTGTTTTGGTGTAAGTAGGGCAGCAATTGACTAAGAATAACCTTTTCAAGAACCTTTGACAGGAATGGAAGCTTAGAAATAGGTCTGTAGTTACTAGGTACGGTAGGGTCTAAGTTGGGATTTTTCAGGAGGGGCTGGACCGCGGCGCGCTTGAAGCAGGTTGGAACGGTCCCAGTGGCCAGGGAGCTGTTGATAATAGAGAGGATACTGGGACCGGCTATGTCAAAGACATCCTCCAGGAGGGCAGTGGGGACAATGACAAAGGGGCAGGTTGCAGGTTTCTTACCAGTGGCTTCATTGGTAAGAAATGATATCAAATCATTAGAAAGAGGTGACATAGGATCGGAAGGTGCAGAATCTTTATGGGATGAGCTAAGAAATCACAAGGGTAAAAGGACCCTGGTGGCAGCAATATACAGGCCTACAAACAGCTGCAGTGATGTGGACTACAAATTACAACAGGAAATAGAAAAGGCTTGTCAGAAGGGCAGTATTATGATAATTGTGGGGGATTTTAACATGCGAGTGGATTGGGAAAATCAGGTCGGCACTGGATCTCAAGAGAGAGAATTTGTAGAATGTCTGCGAGATGGCTTTTTAGAACAGCTTGTTGTTGAGCCCACTAGGGGATCGGCTGTACTGGATTGGGTATTGTGTAATGAACCGGAGGTGATTAGAGAGATTGAGGTGAAGGAACCCTTAGGAGGCAGTGATCATAACATGATTGAGTTCACTGTGAAATTAGAAAAAGAGAAGCCGAAATCTGATGTGTCGGTATTTCAGTGGAGTAAAGGAAATTACAGTGGCATGAGAGAGGAACTGGCCAAAGTTGACTGGAAAGGGACACTGGCGGGAAAGACGGCAGAGCAGCAGTGGCTGGAGTTTATGCGAGAAGTGAGGAAGGTGCAAAACAGATGTATTCCAAAAAAGAAGAAATTTTCGAATGGAAAATGGATGCAACCGTGGTTGACAAGAGAAGTCAAAGCCAAAGTTAAAGCAAAAGAGAGGGCATACAAGGAAGCAAAAATTAGTGGGAAGACAGAGGATTGGGAAGTTTTTAAAACCTTACAAAAGGAAACTAAGAAGGTCATTAAGAGGGAAAAGATGAACAATGAAAGGAAGCTAGCAAATAATATCAAAGAGGATACTAAAAGCTTTTTCAAGTATATAAAGAGTAAAAGACAGGTGAGAGTAGATATAGGACCGATAGACAATGATGCTGGAGAAGTTGTAATGGGAGATAAGGAGATAAGGAGGAAAATTGTACATTTTACATTGTACATCAACAATTTGGATTATGGAATAGATGGCTTTGTGGCTAAGTTTGCTGATGATACAAAGATAGGTGGAGGGGCCGGTAGTGCTGAGGAAACAGAGAGTCTGCAGAGAAACTTGGATAGATTGGGAGAATGGGCAAAGGCTTGGTAAATGAAATACAATGTTGGAAAGTGTATGGTTATGAACTTTGGCAGAAGAAATAAACGGGCAGACTATTATTTAAATGGGGAGAGAATTCAAAGTTCTGAGATGCAACGGGACTTGGGAGTCCTCGTGCAGGGTACACTTAAGGTTAACCTCCAGGTTGAGTCGGTAGTGAAGAAGGCGAATGCAATGTTGGCATTCATTTCTAGAGGAATAGAGTATAGGAGCAGGGATATGATGTTGAGGCTCTATAAGGCGCTGGTGAGACCTCACTTGGAGTACTGTGGGCAGTTTTGGTCTCCTTATTTTAGAAAGGATGTGCTGACGTTGGAGAGGGTACAGCGAAGATTCACTAGAATGATTCCGGGATTGAGAGGGTTAACATATGAGGAACTTTTGTCCTCTCTTGGACTGTATTCCTTGGAGTTTAGAAGAATGAGGGGAGACCTCATAGAAACATTTCAAATGTTGAAAGGCATGGACAGAGTGGATGTGGCAAAGTTGTTTCCCATGATGGGGGACTCCAGTACGAGAGGGCATGACTTAAGGATTGAAGGGCGCCCATTCAGAACAGAGATGTGAAGAAATTTTTTTAGTCAGAGGGTGGTGAATCTATGGAATTTGTTGCCACGGGTGGCAGTGGAGGCCAAGTCATTGGGTGTATTTAAGGCAGAGGTTGATTAGGTATCTGAGTAGCCAGGGCATCAAAGGTTATGGTGAGAAGGTGGGAGAGTGAGACTAAATGGGAGAATGGATCAGCTCATGATAAAATGGCGGAGTAGACTCGATGGGCTGAATGGCCGACTTCTGCTCCTTTGTCTTATGGTCTTATAGTTTCATGGTGGACACAATCTTTGTAAGAAAGGGAAGCGTGATGGGTTGGAAACGGTCCAGTTTAGATGAACAAACCAGTGAGACAGCTAGGTCACGGGTCGGGGGGAGAAATCTTCATTCTAATGTCCTCAACTTTGCTCATGAAGGATTTAAAAAATTCTTCGCACTTAGCAGGGGACACATCTAAGCTGATACTAGGGCGGGACAAATAACAGAATTTATAGTACTGAATAAGACCTTGGGATTATGAGAGTTGTTAGAAATTAGGTCAGAAAAGTATTTTGCTCTCGCAGCTTCAACTGCATCCTGATATTTGTGAAGATTGTATCTCAAAATTTCAAAAGAAATTTGAAGCTTATCACACTTCCACTTTCGTTCAGATATTCTGCACTCCTTCCTCAGGGCTCTGGTGGAGTCATTAAGCCAAGGCAAACCTTTAGGCTTAGGCATTTTGAATTTAAGGGGAGCAACAGTATTCAGAATAGAAAAGCAGATGGTATTAAATAGGGAAGAAAGTTCCTCAGTGCTCAGGTAGGGAGGAGAAGTCTCAATAGTACAAGTGCTGGGAGCAGCTATGAGAACCTCAGAGAACTTACTGGCAGTCAAAGAGTTAATATAGTGAGAATAACATACAGGAAGATGTGATTTAATAGAGGAAAAAGGCAGAGATACATCGAACATAACAGTGCTATGATCTGACAGACAAGCATCAATTATTATCACATTGAAGATCAGAAAACCAGACGATAAGACTAGGTCGAGTGTATGGCCTAGCTTGTGAGTGGGTCCGGTGAGAAGCAGAGCAAGATTAAAAGGCTCAACCAGATGCATAAAATCACTTGGGAGAGGCTTAACGAGACAGCAAACATGAATATTCAAATCACCAAGAATCAGAATTAAAGTTGGGCATAGTGTTTGAGAAGAAGTCTGGAAATTGAGCAATAAAATACCTATGCATTTTTGGTGGACAATACACAACAGCAATTAAGAAGGGATTGACCAGGCCCAGTTTAATTAACAGCACCTTAAAGCTGGAAAAATAATCAAAGTTCAGTAGACGGCAATTAAAATGATTGTTAAAAACAGCAGCCAGACCCCCTTCGCGTCCGGAGGGTTTGGCGTGCTACAAAAATTACAGTCATCCGGACAGAGTTCAACAACTGGGAATGGAAGCATACGTACCAAGTACAGGGAATGGGGGATATGGACCATGGACATGGAATTAGGTGATCTGGGCCAGTACTATCAGGGAACTGTGGGATTTGAACCAGGTACTGGGAATGTAGGGATATGGACTATGTACAGATAGGGAATTGAATTATATGGGCCACGTACAGGGAATGGAGGATATGGACCATGGACGTGGGATGTAGGGATATACTTTATATTTCATTGTCGCCAAACAATTGATACTAGAACGTAAAATCATCACAGCGATATTTGATTCTGCGCTTCCTGCTCCCTAGATTACAAATCAATAGTAAATATTAAAAATTTAAATTATAAATCATAAATAGAAAAATAGAAAGTAAGGTAGTGCAATAAAACCGAGAGGCAGATCTGGATATTTGGCGGGTACGGCCCAGATCCAGGTTAGGATCTGTTCAGCAGTCTCATCACAGTTGGAAAGAAGCTGTTCCCAAATCTGGCTGGACAAGTCTTCAAGCTCCTGAACCTTCTCCCAGAGGGAAGAGGGACGAAAAGTGTGTTGGCTGGGTGGGTTGTCTCCTTGATTATCCTGGCAGCACTGGTCCAGCAGCATGCGGTGTAAAGTGAGTCCAAGGACGGAAGATTGGTTTGTGTGATGTGCTGCGCCGTGTTCACGATCTTCTGCAGCTTCTTCCGGTCTTGGACAGGACAACTTCCACACCAGGTTGTGATGCACCCTAGAAGAATGCTTTCTACGGTGCATCTATAAAAATTAGTGAGGGTTTTAGGGGACAGGCCAAATTTCTTTAGTTTTCTCAGGAAGTAAAGGCGCTGGTGGACCTTCTTGGCAGTGAACTCTGCTTGGTTGGACCAAGTCATGTCATTTGTAATATTGACCCCGAGGGATTTAAAGCTTTTACCATGGATATGGACCATGTGCAGGGAATGTAGGGATATGGACCATGTACAGACAGGGAATTGGATTATATGGACAATGTACAGGCTGGGAATGGAGAGATATTGGGCATGTGCAGGGAATGGAGGGATATGGTTCATGTACAGATAGGGAATGGAAGGCTATGAATCGTGTACAGACTGGGAATATCTACAATAAATATAGGCAGCACAGAGTAAATGAGGTGCTCGAGGAATATAAAGAATGTAAAAGAATTCTTAAGAAAGAAATTAGAAAAGCTTAAAGAAGATACAAGGTTGCTTTGGCAAGTAAGGGGAAAATAAATCCAAAGGGTTTCTACAGTTATATTAATAGCAAAAGGATAGTGAGGGGTAAAATTGGTCCCGTAGAGAATCAGAGTGGACAGCTATGTGTGGAACCAAAAGAGATGGGGAGATTTTGAACAATTTCTTTTCTTCGGTATTCACTAAACAGAAGGATATTGAATTGTGTAAGATAAGGGAAACAGGTAGGGAAGTTATGGAAATTATGATGATCAAAGAAGAGGAAGTACTGGCGGTTTTAAGGAATATAAAAGTAGATAAGTCTCCGGGTCCTGACAGGATATTCCCTAGGACCTTGAAGCGGGGGCTCTGACAAAAATATTTCAAATGTCATTAGAAATGGGGATAGTGCCGGAGGATTGGTATATTGTTCATGTGGTTCCATTGTTTAAAAAGGGTTCTAAGAGTAAACTTAGCAATTATCGGCCTGTGAGTTTGACGTCAGTGGTGGGTAAATTGATGGAAAGTATTCTTAGAGATGGTATATATAATCATCTGGACAGACAGGGTCTGATTAGGAACAGTCAACATGGATTTGTGCGTGGAAGGTCATGTTTGACAAATCTTATTGAATTTTTTGAAGGGGTTACTAGGAAAGTTGATGAGCGTAAAACAGTGGATGTTGTCTATATGGACTTCAGTAAGGCCTTTGACAAGGTTCCACACGGAAGGTTAGTTAGGAAGGTTCAATCGTTAGGTATTAATATTGAAGTAGTAAAATAGATTCAACAGTGGCTGGATGGGAGACGCCAGAGAGTAGCGGTGGATAACTGTGTGTCATATTGGAGGGCAGTGTCTAGTGGTGTGCCTCAGGGATCTGTACTGGGTACAATGTTGATTGTCATATATATTAATGATCTGGATGATGGGGTGGTAAATTGGATGAGTAAGTATGCAGATGATACAAAGATAGGTGGAGTTGTGGATAACGAAGTAGGTTTTCAAAGCTTGCAGAGAGATTTAGGCCAGTTAGAAGAGTGGGCTGAAAGATGGCAGATGGAGTTTAATGCTGATAAATGTGAGGTGCTACATTTTGGTAGGACTAATCAAAATAGGACATACATGGTAAATGGTAGGGCATTGAAGAATGCAGTAGAACAGAGGGATCTAGGAATAATGGTGCATAGTTCCCTGAAGGTGGAATCTCATGTGGATAGGGTGGTGAAGAAAGCTTTTCGTATGCTGGCCTTTATAAATCAGAGCATTGAGTATAGGAGTTGGGATGTAAGGTTAAGGCCAAATTTGAAGTATTGTGTACAGTTCTAGTCACCGAATTACAGGAAGGATGTCAACAAAATTGAGAGAGTACAAAGGAGATTTACTAGAATGTTACCTGAACTTCAGCACCTGAGTTACAGAGAAAGGTTGAACAACTTGGGTGTTTATTCTTTGAAGCGTAGAAGGTTAAGGGGGGGAATTAATAGAGGTAATTAAAATTATAAGGGGGATAAATAGAGTTGATGTGGACAGGCTTTTTCCATTGAGAGTGGGGGAGATTCAAACAAGAGGAAATGAGTTGAGAGGGGGCAAAAGTTTAGGGGTAATATGAGGGGGAACTTCTTTACTCAGAGAGTGGTAGCTGTGTGGGATGAGCTTCCAGCAGAAAAGGTTGAGGCAGGTTTGGAATTGTCATTTAAAGTAAAATTGGATAGATATATGGACAGGAAAGGAATGGAGGGTTATGGGTTGAGTGCAGGTCAGTGAGAGCATATAGACCGTGTACAAATAGGCAATGGAGGGACAATGACCACACACGGAGTGGAGGGACAATGACCACACACGGAGTGGAGGGACAATGACCAGACACACGGAATGGAGGGACAATGAACACACACGGAGTGGAGGGATGATGACCACACACGGAGTGGAGGGATAATCACCAGACACACGGAGTGCAGGGATAATGACCACAAATACGGAGTGGAGGGAAAATGACCACACACGGAGTGCACGGATAATAACCAGACATACGGAATGGAGGGAGAATGACCACACACACGGAGTGGAGGGAGAATGACCACACACGGAGTGGAAGGATAACGACCAGACACACGGAATGGAGGGACAATGAACACACACGGAGTGGAGGGATGATGACCACACACGGAGTGGAGGGATAATCACCAGACACACGGAGTGCAGGGATAATGACCACAAATACGGAGTGGAGGGAAAATGACCACACACGGAGTGCACGGATAATAACCAGACATACGGAATGGAGGAAGAATGACCACACACACGGAGTGGAGGGAGAATGACCACACACGGAGTGGAAGGATAATGACCAGACACACGGAGTTGAGGGATAATGACCAGACACACGGAATGGAGGGATAAAGACCACACACGGAGTGGAGGGATAATGACCAGACACACAGAGTGGAGGGATAATGACCAGACACATGGAGTGCAGGGATAATGACCACACACGGAGTGGAGGGACAATGACCACACACACAGAGTGGAGGGATAATGACCACACACGGAGTGGAGGGACAATGACCACAAACCCGGAGTGGAGGGAAAATGACCAGACACGGACTGCAGGGATAATGACCAGACACGGAGTGGAGGGATAATGACCAGACCAACGGAGTGGAGGGACAATGACCACACACACGGAGTGGAGGGATAATGACCAGACACACGGAATGGAGGGATAATGACCACACACGGAGTGGAGGGATAATGACCACACACGGAGTGGAGGGACAATGACCAGACACACGGAGTGGAGGAATAATGACCAGACACGGAGTGGAGGGATAATGACCACACACACGGAGTGGAGGGACAATGACCACACACACGGAATGGAGGGACAATGACCAGACACACGGAGTGGAGGGATATTGACCACACACAGAGTGGAGGGATAATGACCACACACACGGAATGGAGGGATAAAGACCACAAATGGAATGGAGGGATAATGACCACACATGGAATGGAGGGATAATGACCACACACGGAGTGGAGGGACAATGAACAGACACACGGAGTGGAGGGACAATGACCAGACACACGGAGTGGAGGGATAATGACCAGGCACACGGAGTGGATGGATAATGACCACACACACGGAGTGGAGGGAAAATGACCAGATACAGAGTGGAGGGACAATGACCAGACACACGGAGTGGAGGGATAATGAACACACACACGGAATGGAGGGATAATGACCACATACGGAGTGGAGGGATAATGACCACACACGGAGTGGAGGGATAATGACCACACACGGAGTGCAGGGACAATGAACAGACACACGGAGTGGAGGGACAATGACCAGACACACGGAATGGAGGGATAATGACCACATACGGAGTGGAGGGATAATGACCACACACGGAGTGGAGGGACAATGACCAGACACACTGAATGGAAGGACAATGACCAGACACACGGAGTGGAAGGATAATGACCAGATACAGAGTGGAGGGACAATGACCAGACGCACGGAGTGGAAGGATAATGACCACACACGGAGTGGAGTCATAATGACCAGACACACGGAGTGGAGGGACAATGACCAGACACACGGAGTGGAGGGATAATGACCAGATACACGGCGTGGATGGATAATGACCACACACACGGAGTGGAGGGATAATGACCAGATACAGAGTGGAGGGACAATGACCAGACACACGAAGTGGAAGGATAATGACCAGACACACGGAGTGGAGTCATAATGACCAGACACGGAGTGGAGGGATAATGAACACACACGGAGTGGAGGGAGAATGACCAGACACACGGAGTGGAGGGATAATGACCACACACAGAATGGAGGGATAATGACCAGACACACGGAGTGGATGGATAATGACCAGACACACGGAGTGGAGGGATAATGACCACACACTGAGTGGAGGGATAATGACCAGACACACGGAGTGGAGGGACAATGACCAGACACAAGAAGTGGAGGGATAATGACCACACACGGAGTGGAGGGACAATGACCAGACACACGGAGTGGAGGGATATTGACCACACACAGAGTGGAGGGATAATGACCACACACACGGAATGGAGGGATAAAGACCACAAATGGAATGGAGGGATAATGACCACACATGGAATGGATAATGACCACACACGGAGTGGAGGGACAATGAACAGACACACGGAGTGGAGGGACAATGACCAGACACACGGAGTGGAGGGATAATGACCAGGCACACGGAGTGGATGGATAATGACCACACACACGGAGTGGAGGGAAAATGACCAGATACAGAGTGGAGGGACAATGACCAGACACACGGAGCGGAGGGATAATGAACACACACACGGAATGGAGGGATAATGACCACATACGGAGTGGAGGGATAATGACCACACACGGAGTGGAGGGATAATGACCACACACGGAGTGCAGGGACAATGAACAGACACACGGAGTGGAGGGACAATGACCAGACACACGGAGTGGAGGGATATTGACCACACACGGAGTGGAGGGATAATGACCACACACGGAGTGGAGGGATAATGACCAGACACACGGAGTGGAGGGACAATGACCAGACACACGGAGTGGAGGGATAATGACCACACACACGGAATGGAGGGATAATGACCACATACGGAGTGGAGGGATAATGACCACACACGGAGTGGAGGGACAATGACCAGACACACTGAATGGAAGGACAATGACCAGACACACGGAGTGGAAGGATAATGACCAGATACAGAGTGGAGGGACAATGACCAGACGCACGGAGTGGAAGGATAATGACCACACACGGAGTGGAGTCATAATGACCAGACACACGGAGTGGAGGGACAATGACCAGACACACGGAGTGGAGGGATAATGACCAGATACACGGAGTGGATGGATAATGACCACACACACGGAGTGGAGGGATAATGACCAGATACAGAGTGGAGGGACAATGACCAGACACACGAAGTGGAAGGATAATGACCAGACACACGGAGTGGAGTCATAATGACCAGACACGGAGTGGAGGGATAATGAACACACACGGAGTGGAGGGAGAATGACCAGACACACGGAGTGGAGGGATAATGACCACACACAGAATGGAGGGATAATGACCAGACACACGGAGTGGATGGATAATGACCAGACACACGGAGTGGAGGGATAATGACCAGACACACGGAGTGAAGGGATAATGACCACACACTGAGTGGAGGGATAATGACCAGACACACGGAGTGGAGGGACAATGACCAGACACAAGAAGTGGAGGGATAATGACCACACACGGAGTGGAGGGACAATGACCAGACACACGGAGTGGAGGGATATTGACCACACACAGAGTGGAGGGATAATGACCACACACACGGAATGGAGGGATAAAGACCACAAATGGAATGGAGGGATAATGACCACACATGGAATGGAGGGATAATGACCACACACGGAGTGGAGGGACAATGAACAGACACACGGAGTGGAGGGACAATGACCAGACACACGGAGTGGAGGGATAATGACCAGGCACACGGAGTGGATGGATAATGACCACACACACGGAGTGGAGGGAAAATGACCAGATACAGAGTGGAGGGACAATGACCAGACACACGGAGTGGAGGGATAATGAACACACACACGGAATGGAGGGATAATGACCACATACGGAGTGGAGGGATAATGACCACACACGGAGTGGAGGGATAATGACCACACACGGAGTGCAGGGACAATGAACAGACACACGGAGTGGAGGGACAATGATCAGACACACGGAGTGGAGGGATATTGACCACACACGGAGTGGAGGGATAATGACCACACACGGAGTGGAGGGATAATGACCAGACACATGGAGTGGAGGGACAATGACCAGACACACGGAGTGGAGGGATAATGACCACACACACGGAATGGAGGGATAATGACCACATACGGAGTGGAGGGATAATGACCACACACGGAGTGGAGGGACAATGACCAGACACACTGAATGGAAGGACAATGACCAGACACACGGAGTGGAAGGATAATGACCAGATACAGAGTGGAGGGACAATGACCAGACACACGGAGTGGAGGGATAATGACCAGATACACGGAGTGGATGGATAATGACCACACACACGGAGTGGAGGGATAATGACCAGATACAGAGTGGAGGGACAATGACCAGACACACGAAGTGGAAGGATAATGACCAGACACACGGAGTGGAGTCATAATGACCAGACACGGAGTGGAGGGATAATGAACACACACGGAGTGGAGGGAGAATGACCAGACACACGGAGTGGAGGGATAATGACCACACACAGAATGGAGGGATAATGACCAGACACACGGAGTGGATGGATAATGACCAGACACACGGAGTGGAGGGATAATGACCAGACACACGGAGTGGAGGGATAATGACCACACACTGAGTGGAGGGATAATGACCAGACACACGGAGTGGAGGGACAATGACCAGACACAAGAAGTGGAGGGATAATGACCACACACACGGAATAGGGGAATAATGACCACACACGGAGTGGAGGGATATTGACCACACACGGAGTGGAGGGATAATGACCAGATACGGAGTGGAGGGATAATGACCACACACGGAGTGGAGGGACAATGACCAGACACATGGAATGGAGGGATAATGTCCAGACACATGGAATGGAGGGATAATGACCAGACACACGGAGTGGAGGGATAATGACCAGACATACGGAATGGAGGGACCATGACCACAGACGGAGTGGAGGGATGATGACCACACACGGAGTGGAGGGATAATTACCAGACACACGGAGTGCAGGGATAATGACCACACACGGAGTGGAGGGCGAATGACCACACACGGAGTGGAGGGATAATGACCAGACATACGGAATGGAGGGAGAATGACCACACACACGGAGTGGAGGGAGAATGACAACACACGGAGTGGAGGGATAATGACCAGACCCACGGAGTGGAAGGATAATGACCAGACACACGAAATGGAGGGATAATGACGACACACGGAGTGGAGGGATAATGACCAGACACCCAGAGTGGAAGGATAATGACCAGACACACGGAGTGCAGAGATAATGACCACACACGGAGTGGACGAACAATGACCGCACACATAGAGTGGAGGGATAATGACCACACACGGAGTGGAGGGATAATGACCACACACGGAGAGGAGGGATAATGACCAGACACACGGAGTGGAGGGATAATGACGACACACACGGAGTGGAGGGACAATGACCACACACACGGAGTGGAGGGATAATGAGCACACACGGAGTGGAGGGAGAATGACCACACATGGAGTGGAGGGATAATGACCACACACGGAGTGGAGGGACAATGACCAGACACACGGAGTGGAGGGATAATGACCACACACGGAGTGGAGGGATAATGACCAGACACACGAAATGGAGGGATAATGTCCAGACACATGGAATGGAGGGGTAATGACCAGACACCCGGAGTGGAGGGATAATGACCAGACACACAGAGTGGAGGGACAATGAGCAGACACACTGAGTGGAGGGATAATGACCACACACCGAATGGAGGGACAATGACCAGACAGACGGAGTGGAGGGATAATGACCAGACAGACGGAGTGGAGGGAGAAGGACCACACACGGAGTGGAGGGTGAATGACCAGACACATGGAGTGGAGAGATAATGACCACACACAGAGTGGAGGGATAATGACCAGACACACGGAATGGAGGGATAATGTCCAGACACACGGAATGGAGGGATAATGATCAGACACACGGAGTGGAGGGATAAAGACCACGCACACGGAGTGGAGGGATAATGACCACACATACGGAGTGGACGAGTAATGAGCAGACACACGGAATGGAGGGATAATGACCACACACACGGAGTGGAGGGATAACGAACAGACACACAGAGTAGAGGGATAATGACGAGACACAAAGAGTGGAGGGATAATGACCACACACGGAGTGAAGGGATAATGACCAGACACACGGAGTGGAGGGATAATGACCACACACGGAGTGGAGGGACAATGACCAGACACACGGAGTGGAGGGACAATGACCTGACACACGGAGTGGAGGGTTAATGACCAGACACACGGGATGGAAGGACAATGACCAGACACATGGAGTGGAGGGATAATGACCAGATACGGAGTGGAGGGATAATGACCACACATGGACTGGAGGGACAATGACCAGACACACGGAGTGGAGGGATAATGACCACACACGGAGTGGAGAGATATTGACCAGACACACAGAGTGGAGGGATAATGACCAGACACACGGAGTGGATGGATAATGACCACACACGGAGTGGAGGGACAATGACCAGACACACGGAATGGAAGGACAATCACCAGACACACGGAGTGGAGGGATAATGACCAGATACGGAGTGGAGGGACAATGACCAGACACACAGACTGGAAGGATAATGACCACACACGGAGTGGAGTCATAATGACCAGACACACGGAGTGGAGGGATAATGACCAGACACACGGAGTGGAGGGATAAAGACCACACACGGAGTGGAGGGACAATGACCGGATACACGCAGTGGAGAGACAATGACCAGACACACGGAGTGGAGGGTTAATGACCAGACACACGGAATGGAAGGACAATGACCAGACACATGGAGTGGAGGGATAATGACCAGATACGGAGTGGAGGGATAATGACCACACACACGGAATGGAGGGATAATGACCACATACGGAGTGGAGGGATAATGACCAGACTCACGGAGTGGAGGGATAATGACCACACACGGAGTGGAGGGATAATGACCACACACGGAGTGCAGGGACAATGAACAGACACACGGAGTGGAGGGACAATGATCAGACACACGGAGTGGAGGGATAATGACCACACACGGAGTGGAGGGATAATGACCAGACACACGGAGTGGAGGGATAATGACCACACACGGAGTGGAGGGACAATGACCAGACACATGGAATGGAAGGACAATGACCAGACACACGGAGTGGAGTGATAATGACCAGATACGGAGTGGAGGGACAATGACCAGACACACGGTGTGGAAGGATAATGACCACACACGGAGTGGAGTCATAATGACCAGACACACGGAATGGAGGGATAATGACCACACACGGAGTGGAGGGATAATGACCAGACACACAGAGTGGAAGGATAATGACCAGACACACGGAGTGCAGAGATAATGACCACACACGGAGTGGAGGGATAATGACCACACACACAGAGTGGAGGGATAATGACCACACACGGAGTGGAGGGATAATGACCAGACACATGGAATGGAGGGACAATGACCAGACACACGGAGTGGAGGGATAATGACCACACACGGAGAGGAGGGATAATGACCACACACACGGAGTGGAGGGATAATGACCAGACACACGGAGTGGAGGGATAATGACGACACACCCGGAGTGGAGGGAGAATGACCACACACACGGAATGGAGGGACAATGGCCAGACACACGGAGTGGAGGGATAATGACCACAGACGGAATGGAGGGATAATAACCAGACACACGGAGTGGATGGATAATGACCAGACACACAGAGTGGAGGGACAATGAGCAGACACACGCAGTGGAGGAATAATGACCACACACGGAATGGAGGGACAATGACCAGACAGACGGAGTGGAGGGATAATGACCAGACATGGAGTGGAGGGTTAACGACCAGACACACGGAGTGGAGGGATAATGACACACACGGAGTGGAGGGATAATGACCAGACACACGGTGCGGAGGGACAATGACCAGACATGGAGTGGAGGGATAATGACCAGACATGCAGTGGAGGGATAATGACCACACATGGAGTGGAGGGATAATGACCAGACACACGGAATGGAGGGATAATGTCCAGACACACGGAATGGAGGGATAATGATCAGACACACGGAGTGGAGGGATAAAGACCACGCACACGGAGTGGAGGGATAATGACCACACATACGGAGTGGACGAGTAATGAGCAGACACACGGAATGGAGGGACAATGACCACACACGGAGTGGAGGGACAATGACCACTCATGGAGTGGATGGATAATGACCAGACACACGGAGTGGAGGGACAATGACCAGACACACGGAGTGGAGGGATGATGACCAGACACACGGTGTGGAGGGATAATGACCACACAGGGAATGGAGGGATAATGACCAGACACATGGAGTGAATGGATAATGACCAGACATGGAGTGGAGGGTTAACGACCAGACACACGGAGTGGAGGGATAATGACACACACGGAGTGGAGGGATAATGACCAGACACACGGTGTGGAGGGACAATGACCAGACATGGAGTGGAGGGATAATGACCAGACATGCAGTGGAGGGATAATGACCACACATGGAGTGGAGGGATAATGACCACACACAGAGTGGAGGGATAATGACCACACACGGAGTGGAGGGATAATGACCAGACAGACGGAGTGGAGGGAGAAGGACCACACACGAGGTAGAGGGTGAATGACCAGACACACGGAGTGGAGAGATAATGACCAGACACACGGAATGGAGGGATAATGTCCAGACACACGGAATGGAGGGATAATGATCAGACACAAGGAGTGGAGGGATAAAGACCACGCACACGGAGTGGAGGGATAATGACCACACATACGGAGTCGACGAGTAATGAGCAGACACACGGAATGGAGGGACAATGGCCACACACGGAGTGGAGGGACAATGACCACTCATGGAGTGGATGGATAATGACCAGACACACGGAGGGAGGGACAATGACCCGACACACGGAGTGGAGCGATAATGACCAGACACACGGAGTGGAGGGATAATGACCAGACACATGGAGTGGAGGGATAATGACCACACAGGGAGTGGAGGGATAATGACCAGACACATGGAGTGAATGGATAATGACCAGACATGGAGTGGAGGGTTAATGACCAGACAAACGGAGTGGAGGGATAATCACCAGACACACGGAGTGGAGGGATAATGACCAGACATGGAGTGGAGGGATAATGACCAGGCACACGGAGTGGAGCGTTAATGACACACACGGAGTGGAGGGATAATGACCAGACACACGGAGTGGAGGGTTAATGACCAGACACACGGAGTGGAGGGATAATGACCACACACAGAGTGGAGGGATAATGACAACACACGGAGTGGAGGGATAATGACCAGATACACGGAGTGGAGGGATAATGACCACACACGGCGTGGAGGGATAATGCGCACACACGGAGTGGAGTCATAATGACCAGACACACGGAGTAGAGGGATAATGACGACACATGGAGTGGAGGGATAATGACCAGACACACAGAGTGGAGGGACAATGACCACACACGGAGTGGAGGGATAATGACCAGACACACAGCGTGGAAGGATAATGACCAGACACACGGAGTGCAGAGATAATGACCACACACGGAGTGGAGGGATAATGACCACACACTGAATGGAGGGATAATGACCAGACACACGGAGTGGATGGATAATGACCAGACACACGGAGAGGAGGTATAACGACCACGCACAGAGTGGAGGGATAATGACCAGACACACGGAGTGGAGGGATAATGACCACACACGGAGTGGAGGGAGAATGACCACACATGGAGTGGAGGGATAATGACCACACACGGAGTGGAGGGATAATGTCCAGACACACGGAGTGGAGGGATAATCACCAGACACACGGAGTGGAGGGATAATGTCCAGACACATGGACTGGAGGGATAATTGCCAGACACACGAAGTGGAGGGATAATGACCAGACACACAGAGTGGAGGGACAATGAGCAGACACACGGAGTGGAGGGATAATGACCACACACGGAATGGAGGGACAATGACCAGACAGACGGAGTGGAGGGATAATGACCAGATATGGAGTGGAGGGTTAACAACCAGACACACGGAGTGGAGGGATAATGACACACACGGAGTGGAGGGATAATGACCAGACACACGGTGTGGAGGGACAATGACCAGACATGGAGTGGAGGGATAATGACCAGACATGCAGTGGAGGGATAATGACCACACATGGAGTGGAGGGATAATGACCAGACACACGGAATGGAGGGATAATGTCCAGACACACGGAATGGAGGGATAATGATCAGACACACGGAGTGGAGGGATAAAGACCACGCACACGGAGTGGAGGGATAATGACCACACATACGGAGTGGACGAGTAATGAGCAGACACACGGAATGGAGGGACAATGACCACGCACGGAGTGGAGGGACAATGACCAGACACACGGAGTGGAGGGACAATGACCAGACACACGGAGTGAAGGAATAATGACCAGACACACGGAGTGGAGGGATAATGACCAGACACACAGAGTGGAGGGACAATGACCAGACACACGGAATGGAGGGATAATGTCCAGACACACGGAATGGAGGGATAATGATCAGACACACGGAGTGGAGGGATAAAGACCACGCACACGGAGTGGACGAGTAATGAGCAGACACACGGAATGGAGGGACAATGACCACACACGGAGTGGAGGGACAATGACCAGACACACGGAGTGGAGGGACAATGACCAGACACACGGAGTGAAGGAATAATGACCAGACACACGGAGTGGAGGGATAATGACCAGACACACAGAGTGGAGGGACAATGAGCAGACACACTGAGTGGAGGGATAATGACCACACACCGAATGGAGGGACAATGACCAGACAGACGGAGTGGAGGGATAATGACCAGACAGACGGAGTGGAGGGAGAAGGACCACACACGGAGTGGAGGGTGAATGACCAGACACATGGAGTGGAGAGATAATGACCACACACGGAGTGGAGGGATAATGACCAGACACACGGAATGGAGGGATAATGTCCAGACACACGGAATGGAGGGATAATGATCAGACACACGGAGTGGAGGGATAAAGACCACGCACACGGAGTGGAGGGATAATGACCACACATACGGAGTGGACGAGTAATGAGCAGACACACGGAATGGAGGGACAATGGCCACACACGGAGTGGAGGGACAATGACCACTCTTGGAGTGGATGGATAATGACCAGACACACGGAGTGGAGGGTGAATGACCAGACACATGGAGTGGTAGATAATGACCAGACATGGAGTGGAGGGATAATGACCAGACAAACGGAGTGGAGGGATGATCACCAGACACACGGAGTGGAGGGATAATGACCAGACATGCAGTGGAGGGATAATGACCACACATGGAGTGGAGGGATAATGACCAGACACACGGAGTGGAGGGATAATGACCATACACGGCGTGGAGGGATAATGACCATACACACGGCGTGAAGGGATAATGACCAGACACACGGAGTGGAGGGATAATGACCAGACACACGGAATGGAAGGACAATGACCAGACACACGGAGTGGTGGGATAATGACCAGGTACGGAGTGGAGGGATAATGACCACCCACGGAGTGGAGGGACAATGACCAGACACACGGAGTGGAGGGATAATGACCACACACGGAGTGGAGGGATAATGACCAGACACACAGAGTGGTGGGACAATGACCAGACAAACGGAGTGGATGGATGATGACCACACACACGGAGTAGAGGGATAATGACTACACACGGAGTGGAGGGATAATGACCAGACACACGGAGTGGAGGGATAATGACCATACATGGAGTGGAGGGATAATGTCCAGACATGGAGTGGATGGACAATGACCAAACACACGGAGTGGAGGGACAATGACCGGACACACGGAGTGGAGGGATAATGACCACACACGGAGTGGAGGGACAATGACCAGACACACGGAATGGAAGGACAATGACCAGACACACGGAGTGGAGGGATAATGACCAGATACGGAGTGGAGGGACAATGACCAGACACACGGAGTCGAAGGATAATGACCACACACGGAGTGGAGTCATAATGACCAGACACACGGAATGCAGGGATAATGACCACACACGGAGTGGAGGGATAATGACCAGACACACAGCGTGGAAGGATAATGACCAGACACACGGAGTGCAGAGATAATGACCACACACGGAGTGGAGGGACAATGACCACACACACAGAGTGGAGGGATAATGACCACACACGGAGTGGAGGGATAATGACCAGACACATGGAATGGAGGGACAATGACCAGACACACGGAGTGGAGGGATAATGACCACACACGGAGAGGAGGGATAATGACCACACACACGGAGTGGAGGGATAATGACCAGACACACGGAGTGGAGGGATAATGACCAGACACACGGAGTGGAGGGATAATGACCACACACACGGAGTGGAGGGACAATGACCACACACACGGAATGGAGGGACAATGATCAGACACATGGAGTGGAGGGATAATGACCACACACGGAATGGAGGGATAATGACCAGACACACGGAGTGGATGGATAATGACCAGACACACGGAGAGGAGGTATAACGACCACGCACGGAGTGGAGGGATAATGACCAGACACACGGAGTGGAGGGATAATGACCAGACACACAGAGTGGAGGGACAATGAGCAGACACATGGAGTGGAGGGATAATGACCACACACGGAATGGAGGGACAATGACCAGACAGACGGAGTGGAGGGATAATGACCAGACATGGAGTGGAGGGTTAACAACCAGACACACGGAGTGGAGGGATAATGACACACACGGAGTGGAGGGATAATGACCAGACACACGGTGTGGAGGGACAATGACCAGACATGGAGTGGAGGGATAATGACCAGACATGCAGTGGAGGGTTAATGACCACACATGGAGTGGAGGGATAATGACCAGACACACGGAATGGAGGGATAATGTCCAGACACACGGAATGGAGGGATAATGATCAGACACACGGAGTGGAGGGATAAAGACCACGCACACGGAGTGGAGGGATAATGACCACACATACGGAGTGGACGAGTAATGAGCAGACACACGGAATGGAGGGACAATGACCACACACGGAGTGGAGGGACAATGACCAGACACACGGGTGGAGGGACAATGACCAGACACACGGAGTGGAGGGATAATGACCAGACACACGGAGTGGAGGGATAATGACCAGACACATGGAGTGGAGGGATAATGACCACACAGGGAATGGAGGGATAATGACCAGACACATGGAGTGAATGGATAATGACCAGACATGGAGTGGAGGGTTAACGACAAGACACACGGAGTGGAGGGATAATGACACACACGGAGTGGAGGGATAATGACCAGACACACGGTGTGGAGGGACAATGACCAGACATGGAGTGGAGGGATAATGACCAGACATGCAGTGGAGGGATAATGACCAGACATGGAGTGGAGGGATAATGACCAGACACACGGAGTGGAGGGATAATGTCCAGACACATGGAATGGAGGGATAATGACCAGACACCCGGAGAGGAGGGATAATGACCAGACACACAGAGTGCAGGGACAATGAGCAGACACACTGAGTGGAGGGAAAATGACCACACACCGAATGGAGGGACAATGACCAGACAGACGGAGTGGAGGGACAATGACCAGACAGACGGAGTGGAGGGAGAAGGACCACACACGGAGTGGAGGGTGAATGACCAGACACATAGAGTGGAGAGATAATGACCACACACGGAGTGGAGGGATAATGACCAGACACACGGAGTGGTGGGATAATGACCAAGTACGGAGTGGAGGGATAATGACCACACACGTAGTGGAGGGACAATGACCAGACACACGGAGTGGAGGGATAATGACCACACACGGAGTGGAGTCATAATGACCAGACACACGGAGTAGAGGGATAATGACCACACACGGAGTGGAGGGATAATGACCAGACACACAGAGTGGAGGGACAATGACCAGACAAACGGAGTGGATGGATGATGACCACACACAGGGAGTAGAGGGATAATGACTACACACGGAGTGGAGGGATAATGACCAGACACACAGAGTGGAGGGATAGTGACCACACACGGAGTGGAGGGATAATGACCAGACACACGGAGTGGAGGGATAATGACCATACATGGAGTGGAGGGATAATGTCCAGACATGGAGTGGATGGACAATGACCAAACACACGGAGTGGAGGGACAATGACCGGGCACACGGAGTGGAGGGATAATGACCACTCACGGAGTGGAGGGACAATGACCAGACACACGGAATGGAAGGACAATGACCAGACACACGGAGTGGAGGGATAATGACCAGATACGGAGTGGAGGGACAATGACCAGACACACGGAGTGGAAGGATAATGACCACACACGGAGTGGAGTCATAATGACCAGACACACGGAATGCAGGGATAATGACCACACACGGAGTGGAGGGATAATGACCAGACACACAGCGCGGAAGGATAATGACCAGACACACGGAGTGCAGAGATAATGACCACACACGGAGTGGAGGGACAATGACCACACACACAGAGTGGAGGGATAATGACCACACACGGAGTGGAGGGATAATGACCAGACACATGGAATGGAGGGACAATGACCAGACACACGGAGTGGAGCCATAATGACCACACACGGAGAGGAGGGATAATGACCACACACACGGAGTGGAGGGATAATGACCAGACACACGGAGTGGAGGGATAATGACCACACACACGGAGTGGAGGGACAATGACCACACGCACGGAATGGAGGGACAATGATCAGACACACGGAGTGGATGGATAATGACCACACACGGAATGGAGGGATAATGACCAGACACACGGAGTGGATGGATAATGACCAGACACACGGAGAGGAGGTATAACGACCACGCACGGAGTGGAGGGATAATGACCAGACACACGGAGTGGAGGGATAATGACCACACACGGAGTGGAGGGAGAATGACCACACATGGAGTGGAGGGATAATGACCACACACGGAGTGGAGATATAATGACCAGACACACGGAGTGGAGGGATAATCACCAGACACACGGAGTGGAGGGATAATGACCAGACACACGGAATGGAGGGATAATGTCCAGACACATGGAATGGAGGGACAATGACCAGACAGACGGAGTGGAGGGATAATGACCAGACATGGAGTGGAGGGTTAACGACCAGACACACGGAGTGGAGGGATAATGACACACACGGAGTGGAGGGATAATGACCAGACACACGGTGTGGAGGGACAATGACCAGACATGGAGTGGAGGGATAATGACCAGACATGCAGTGGAGGGATAATGACCACACATGGAGTGGAGGGATAATGACCAGACACACGGAATGGAGGGATAATGTCCAGACACACGGAATAGAGGGATAATGATCAGACACACGGAGTGGAGGGATAAAGACCACGCACACGGAGTGGAGGGATAATGACCACACATACGGAGTGGACGAGTAATGAGCAGACACACGGAATGGAGGGACAATGACCACACACGGAGTGGAGGGACAATGACCAGACACACGGAGTGGAGGGACAATGACCAGACACACGGAGTGGAGGGATAATGACCAGACACACGGAGTGGAGGGATAATGACCAGACACATGGAGTGGAGGGATAATGACCACACAGGGAATGGAGGGATAATGACCAGACACATGGAGTGAATGGATAATGACCAGACATGGAGTGGAGGGTTAACGACCAGACACACGGAGTGGAGGGATAATGACACACACGGAGTGGAGGGATAATGACCAGACACACGGTGTGGAGGGACAATGACCAGACATGGAGTGGAGGGATAATGACCAGACATGCAGTGGAGGGATAATGACCAGACATGGAGTGGAGGGATAATGACCAGACACACGGAGTGGAGGGATAATGTCCAGACACATGGAATGGAGGGATAATGACCAGACACCCGGAGTGGAGGGATAATGACCAGACACACAGAGTGGAGGGACAATGAGCAGACACACTGAGTGGAGGGATAATGACCACACACCGAATGGAGGGACAATGACCAGACAGACGGAGTGGAGGGATAATGACCAGACAGACGGAGTGGAGGGTGAAGGACCACACACTGAGTGGAGGGTGAATGACCAGAAACATGGAGTGGAGAGATAATGACCACACACGGAGTGGAGGGATAATGACCAGACACACGGAATGGAGGGATAATGTCCAGACACACGGAATGGAGGGATAATGATCAGACACACGGAGTGGAGGGATAAAGACGACGCACACGGAGTGGAGGGATAATGACCACACATACGGAGTGGACGAGTAAAGAGCAGACACACGGAATGGAGGGACAATGGCCACACACGGAGTGGAGGGACAATGACCACTCATGGAGTGGATGGATAATGACCAGACACACGGAGTGGAGGGTGAATGAACAGACACATGGAATGGAGAGATAATGACCAGACATGGAGTGGAGGGATAATGACCAGACAAACGGAGTGGAGGGATAATCACCAGACACACGGAGTGGAGGTATAATGACCAGACATGCAGTGGAGGGATAATGACCACACATGGAGTGGAGGGATAATGACCAGACAAACGGAGTGGAGGGACAATGACCAGACACACGGAGTGGAGGGATAATGACCAGACACACGGAGTGGAGGGATAATGACCAGACACATGGAGTGGAGGGATAATGACCAGACAGGGAATGGAGGGATAATGACCAGACACATGGAGTGAATGGATAATGACCAGACATGGAGTGGAGGGTTAACGACCAGACACACGGAGTGGAGGGATAATGACACACACGGAGTGGAGGGATAATGACCAGACACACGGTGTGGAGGGACAATGACCAGACATGGAGTGGAGGGATAATGACCAGACATGCAGTGGAGGGATAATGACCACACATGGAGTGGAGGGATAATGACCAGACACACGGAGTGGAGGGATAATGTCCAGACACATGGAATGGAGGGATAATGACCAGACACCCGGAGTGGAGGGATAATGACCAGACACACAGAGTGGAGGGACAATGAGCAGACACACTGAGTGGAGGGATAATGACCACACACCCAATGGAGGGACAATGACCAGACACACGGAGTGGAGGGATAATCACCACACACGGAGAGGAGGGATAATGACCACACACACGGAGTGGAGGGATAATGACCAGACACACGGAGTGGAGGGATAATGACCACACACACGGAGTGGAGGGACAATGACCACACACACGGAATGGAGGGACAATGATCAGACACACGGAGTGGAGGGATAATGACCAGACACACGGAGTGGATGGATAATGACCAGACACACGGAGAGGAGGGATAATGACCACACACGGAATGGAGGGAGAATGACCACACATGGAGTGGAGGGATAATGACCACACACGGAGTGGAGGGATAATGACCAGACACACGGAGTGGAGGGATAATCACCAGACACACGGAGTGGAGGGATAATGACCAGACACACGGAATGGAGGGATAATGTCCAGACACATGGAATGGAGGGATAATGACCAGACACACGGAGTGGAGGGATAATGACCAGACACACAGAGTGGAGGGACAATGAGCAGACACACGGAGTGGAGGGATAATGACCACACACGGAATGGAGGGACAATGACCAGACAGACGGAGTGGAGGGATAATGACCAGACATGTAGTGGAGGGTTAACGACCAGACACACGGAGTGGAGGGATAATGACACACACGGAGTGGAGGGATTATGACCAGACACACGGTGTGGAGGGACAATGACCAGACATGGAGTGGAGGGATAATGACCAGACATGCAGTGGAGGGATAATGACCACACATGGAGTGGAGGGATAATGACCAGACACACGGAATGGAGGAATAATGTCCAGACACACGGAATGGAGGGGTAATGATCAGACACACGGAGTGGAGGGATAAAGACCACGCACACGGAGTGGAGGGATAATGACCACACATACGGAGTGGACGAGTAATGAGCAGACACACGGAATGGAGGGACAATGACCACACACGGAGTGGAGGGAAAATGACCACTCATGGAGTGGATGGATAATGACCGGACACACGGAGTGGAGGGACAATGACCAGACACACGGAGTGGAGGGATAATGACCACACAGGGAATGGAGGGATAATGACCAGACACATGGAGTGAATGGATAATGACCAGACATGGAGTGGAGGGTTAACGACCAGACACACGGAGTGGAGGGATAATGACCAGACACACGGTGTGGAGGGACAATGACCAGACATGGAGTGGAGGGATAATGACCAGACATGCAGTGGAGGGATAATGACCACACATGGAGTGGAGGGATAATGACCAGACACCCGGAGTGGAGGGATAATGACCAGACCACACAGAGTGGAGGGACAATGAGCAGACACACTGAGTGGAGGGATAATGACCACACACCGAATGGAGGGACAATGACCAGACAGACGGAGTGGAGGGATAATGACCAGACAGACGGAGTGGAGGGAGAAGGACCACACACGGAGTGGAGGGTGAATGACCAGACACATGGAGTGGAGAGATAATGACCACACACAGAGTGGAGGGATAATGACCAGACACACGGAATGGAGGGATAATGTCCAGACACACGGAATGGAGGGATAATGATCAGACACACGGAGTGGAGGGATAAAGACCACGCACACGGAGTGGAGGGATAATGACCACACATAAGGAGTGGACGAGTAAAGAGCAGACACACGGAATGGAGGGACAATGGCCACACACGGAGTGGAGGGACAATGACCACTCATGGAGTGGATGGATAATGACCAGACACACGGAGTGGAGGGTGAATGACCAGACACATGGAGTGGAGAGATAATGACCAGACATGGAGTGGAGGGATAATGACCAGACAAACGGAGTGGAGGGATAATCACCAGACACACGGAGTGGAGGGATAATCACCAGACATGCAGTGGAGGGATAATGACCACACATGGAGTGGAGGGATAATGACCAGGCACACGGAGTGGAGGGACAATGACCAGACACACGGAGTGGAGGGATAATGACCAGACACACGGAGTGGAGGGATAATGACCAGACACATGGAGTGGAGGGATAATGACCAGACAGGGAATGGAGGGATAATGACCAGACACATGGAGTGAATGGATAATGACCAGACATGGAGTGGAGGGTTAACGACCAGACACACGGAGTGGAGGGATAATGACACACACGGAGTGGAGGGATAATGACCAGACACACGGTGTGGAGGGACAATGACCAGACATGGAGTGGAGGGATAATGACCAGACATGCAGTGGAGGGATAATGACCACACATGGAGTGGAGGGATAATGACCAGACACACGGAGTGGAGGGATAATGTCCAGACACATGGAATGGAGGGATAATGACCAGACACCCGGAGTGGAGGGATAATGACCAGACACACAGAGTGGAGGGACAATGAGCAGACACACTGAGTGGAGGGATAATGACCACACACCGAATGGAGGGACAATGACCAGACACACGGAGTGGAGGGATAATGACCACACACGGAGAGGAGGGATAATGACCACACACACGGAGTGGAGGGATAATGACCAGACACACGGAGTGGAGGGATAATGACCACACACACGGAGTGGAGGGACAATGATCAGACACACGGAGTGGAGGGATAATGACCACACACGGAATGGAGGGATAATGACCAGACACACGGAGTGGATGGATAATGACCAGACACACGGAGAGGAGGTATAACGACCACGCACGGAGTGGAGGGATAATGACCAGACACACGGAGTGGAGGGATAATGACCACACACGGAGTGGAGGGAGAATGACCACACATGGAGTGGAGGGATAATGACCACACACGGAGTGGAGGGATAATGACCAGACACACGGAGTGGAGGGATAATCACCAGACACACGGAGTGGAGGGATAATGACCAGACACACGGAATGGAGGGATAATGTCCAGACACATGGAATGGAGGGATAATGACCAGACACACGGAGTGGAGGGATAATGACCAGACACACAGAGTGGAGGGACAATGAGCAGACACACGGAGTGGAGGGATAATGACCAGACATGGAGTGGAGGGTTAACGACCAGACACACGGAGTGGAGGGATAATGACACACACGGAGTGGAGGGATTATGACCAGACACACGGTGTGGAGGGACAATGACCAGACATGGAGTGGAGGGATAATGACCAGACATGCAGTGGAGGGATAATGACCACACATGGAGTGGAGGGATAATGACCAGACACACGGAATGGAGGAATAATGTCCAGACACACGGAATGGAGGGGTAATGATCAGACACACGGAGTGGAGGGATAAAGACCACGCACACGGAGTGGAGGGATAATGACCACACATACGGAGTGGACGAGTAATGAGCAGACACACGGAATGGAGGGACAATGACCACACACGGAGTGGAGGGACAATGACCACTCATGGAGTGGATGGATAATGACCAGACACACGGAGTGGAGGGACAATGACCAGACACACGGAGTGGAGGGATAAAGACCAGACACACGGTGTGGAGGGATAATGACCACACAGGGAATGGAGGGATAATGACCAGACACATGGAGTGAATGGATAATGACCAGACATGGAGTGGAGGGTTAACGACCAGACACACGGAGTGGAGGGATAATGACACACACGGAGTGGAGGGATAATGACCAGACACACGGTGTGGAGGGACAATGACCAGACATGGAGTGGAGGGATAATGACCAGACATGCAGTGGAGGGATAATGACCAGACATGGAGTGGAGGGATAATGACCAGACACACGGAGTGGAGGGATAATGACCACACACAGAGTGGAGGGATAATGACCACACACGGAGTGGAGGGATAATGACCAGACAGACGGAGTGGAGGGAGAAGGACCACACACGGAGTGGAGGGTGAATGACCAGACACATGGAGTGGAGAGATAATGACCACACACGGAGTGGAGGGATAATGACCAGACATACGGAATGGAGGGATAATGTCCAGACACACGGAATGGAGGGATAATGATCAGACACACGGAGTGGAGGGATAAAGACCACGCACACGGAGTGGAGGGATAATGACCACGCATACGGAGTGGACGAGTAATGAGCAGACACACGGAATGGAGGGACAATGGCCACACACAGAGTGGAGGGACAATGACCACGCATGGAGTGGATGGATAATGACCAGACACACGGAGGGAGGGACAATGACCCGACACACGGAGTGGAGCGATAATGACCAGACACACGGAGTGGAGGGATAATGACCAGACACATGGAGTGGAGGGATAATGACCACACAGGGAGTGGAGGGATAATGACCAGACACATGGAGTGAATGGATAATGACCAGACATGGAGTGGAGGGATAATGACCATACACACGGAGTGGAGCGTTAATGACACACACGGAGTGGAGGGATAATGACCAGACACGGTGTGGAGGGATAATGACCAGACACACGGAGTGGAGGGATAATGACAATACATGGAGTGGAGGGATAATGACCAGACATGGAGTGGATGGATAATGACCAAACACACGGAGTGGAGGGACAATGACCAGACACACAGAATGGAAGGACAATGACCAGACACACGGAGTGGAGGGATAATGACCAGATACGGAGTGGAGGGACAATGACCAGACACACGGAGTGGAAGGATAATGACCACACACGGAGAGGAGTCATAATGACCAGACACGCGGAATGGAGGGATAATGACCACACACGGAGTGGAGGGATAATGACCAGACACACAGCGTGGAAGGATAATGACCAGACACACGGAGTGCAGAGATAATGACCACACACGGAGTGGAGGGATAATGACCACACACTGAATGGAGGGATAATGACCAAACACGCGGAGTGGATGGACAATGACCAGACACACGGAGAGGAGGTATAACGACCACGCACGGAGTGGAGGGATAATGACCAGACACACGGAGTGGGGGGATAATGACCACACACGGAGTGGAGGGAGAATGACCACACATGGAGTGGAGGGATAATGACCACACACGGAGTGGAGGGATAATGTCCAGACACACGGAGTGGAGGGATAACCACCAGACACACGGAGTGGAGGGTTAATGTCCAGACACATGGACTGGAGGGATAATGGCCAGACACACGAAGTGGAGGGATAATGACCAGACACACAGAGTGGAGTGACAATGAGCAGACACACGGAGTGGAGGGATAATGACCACACACGGAATGGAGGGACAATGACCAGACAGACGGAGTGGAGGGATAATGTCCAGACACACGGAATGGAGGGATAATGATCAGACACACGGAGTGGAGGGATAAAGACCACGCACACGGAGTGGAGGGATAATGACCACACATACGGAGTGGACAAGTAATGAGCAGACACACGGAATGGAGGGACAATGGCCACACACAGAGTGGAGGGACAATGACCACTCATGGAGTGGATGGATAATGACCAGACACACGGAGGGAGGGACAATGACCCGACACACGGAGTGGAGCGATAATGACCAGACACACGGAGTGGAGGGATAATGACCAGACACATGGAGTGGAGGGATAATGACCACACAGGGAGTGGAGGGATAATGACCAGACACATGGAGTGAATGTATAATGACCAGACATGGAGTGGAGGGTTAATGACCAGACAAACGGAGTGGAGGGATAATCACCAGACACACGGAGTGGAGGGATAATGACCAGACATGGAGTGGAGGGATAATGAGCAGACACACGGAGTGGAGCGTTAATGACACACACGGAGTGGAGGGATAATGACCAGACACACGGAGTGGAGGGATAATGACCAGACACACGGAGTGGAGGGATAGTGACCACACACGGTGTGGAGGGATAATGACCAGACACACGGAGTAGAGGAATAATGACTACACACGGAGTGGAGGGATAATGACCAGACACACGGAGTGGAGGGATAGTGACCACACACGGTGTGGAGGGATAATGACCAGACACACGGAGTGGAGGGATAATGACAATACATGGAGTGGAGGGATAATGACCAGACATGGAGTGGATGGATAATGACCAAACACACGGAGTGGAGGGACAATGACCAGACACACAGAATGGAAGGACAATGACCAGACACACGGAGTGGAGGGATAATGACCAGATACGGAGTGGAGGGACAATGACCAGACACACGGAGTGGAAGGATAATGACCACACACGGAGAGGAGTCATAATGACCAGACACGCGGAATGGAGGGATAATGACCACACACGGAGTGGAGGGATAATGACCAGACACACAGCGTGGAAGGATCATGACCAGACACACGGAGTGCAGAGATAATGACCACACACGGAGTGGAGGGATAATGACCACACACTGAATGGAGGGATAATGACCAGACACACGGAGTGGATGGATAATGACCAGACACACGGAGAGGAGGTATAACGACCACGCACGGAGTGGAGGGATAATGACCAGACACACGGAGTGGGGGGATAATGACCACACACGGAGTGGAGGGAGAATGACCACACATGGAGTGGAGGGATAATGACCACACACGGAGTGGAGGGATAACGTCCAGACACACGGAGTGGAGGGATAACCACCAGACACACGGAGTGGAGGGTTAATGTCCAGACACATGGACTGGAGGGATAATGGCCAGACACACGAAGTGGAGGGATAATGACCAGACACACAGAGTGGAGTGACAATGAGCAGACACACGGAGTGGAGGGATAATGACCACACACGGAATGGAGGGACAATGACCAGACAGACGGAGTGGAGGGATAATGACCAGACATGGAGTGGAGGGTTAACAACCAGAAACACGGAGTGGAGGGATAATGACACACACGGAGTGGAGGGATAATGACCAGACACACGGTGTGGAGGGACAATGACCAGACATGGAGTGGAGGGATAATGACCAGACATGCAGTGGAGGGATAATGACCACACATGGAGTGGAGGGATAATGACCAGACACACGGAATGGAGGGATAATGTCCAGACACACGGAATGGAGGGATAATGATCAGACACACGGAGTGGAGGGATAAAGACCACGCACACGGAGTGGAGGGATAATGATCACACATACGGAGTGGACGAGTAATGAGCAGACACACGGAATGGAGGGACAATGAGCACACACGGAGTGGAGGGACAATGACCACTCATGGAGTGGATGGATAATGACCAGACACACGGAGTGGAGGGACAATGACCAGACACACGGAGTGGAGGGATAATGACCAGACACACGGAGTGGAGGGATAATGACCAGACACATGGAGTGGAGGGATAATGACCACACAGGGAATGGAGGGATAATGACCAGACACATGGAGTGAATGGATAATGACCAGACATGGAGTGGAGGGTTAACGACCAGACACACGGAGTGGAGGGATAATGACACACACGGAGTGGAGGGATAATGACCAGACACACGGTGTGGAGGGACAATGACCAGACATGGAGTGGAGGGATAATCACCAGACATGCAGTGGAGGGACAATGACCACACACGGAGTGGAGGGATAATGACCAGACACACGGAGTGGAGGGATAATGACCACACACGGCGTGGAGGGATAATGACCAGACACACGGCGTGGAGGGATAATGACCAGACACACGGAATGGAGGGACAATGACCAGACACACGGAGTGGTGGGATAATGACCAGGTACGGAGTTGAGGGATAATGACCACACACGGAGTGGAGGGACAATGACCAGACACACGGAGTGGAGGGATAATGACCACACACGGAGTGGAGTCATAATGACCAGACACACGAAGTAGAGGGATAATGACCACACACGGAGTGGAGGGATAATGACCAGACACACAGAGTGGAAGGACAATGACCAGACAAACGGAGTGGATGGTTGATGACCACACACACGGAGTAGAGGGATAATGACCAGACACACGGAGTGGAGGGACAGTGACCACACACGGAGTGGAGGGATAATGACCAGACACACGGAGTGGAGGGATAATGACCAGACATGGAGTGGAGGGATAATGACCAGACATGGAGTGGATGGATAATGACCAAACACACGGAGTGGAGGGACAATGACCGGACACACGGAGTGGAGGGATAATGACCACACACGGAATGGAGGGATAATGACCAGACACACGGAGTGGATGGATAATGACCAGACAGACGGAGTGGAGGGATAATGACTACACACGGAGTGGAGGGATAATGACCACACACGGAGTGGAGGGATAATGACCACACACACGGAGTGGAGGGATAACGACCAGACACACAGAGTGGAGGGATAATGACCAGACACACGGAGTGGAGGGATAACGACCAGACACACAGAGTGGAGGGATAATGACCACACACGGAATGGAGGGATAATGACAAGACACACGGAGTGGATGGATAATGACGAGACACATGGAGAGGAGGTATAACGGCCACACACGGAGTGGAGGGATAATGACCAGACACACGGAGTGGAGGGATAATGACCACACACACGGAGTGGAGGGACAATGACCACACACATGGAATGGAGGGACAATGATCAGACACACGGAGAGGAGGTATAACGACCACGCACGGAGTGGAGGGATAATGACCAGACACACGGAGTGGAGGGATAATGACCACACACGGAGTGGAGAGAGAATGACCACACATGGAGTGGAGGGATAATGACCACACACGGAGTGGAGGGATAATGACCAGACACACGGAGTGGAGGGATAATCACCAGACACACGGAGTGGAGGGATAATGACCAGACACATGGCATGGAGGGATAATGTCCAGACACATGGAATGGAGGGATGATGACCAGACACACGGAGTGGAGGGATAATGACCAGACACACAGAGTGGAGGGACAATGAGCAGACACACGGAGTGGAGGGATAATGACCACAAACGGAATGGAGGGACAATGACCAGACAGACGGAGTGGAGGGATAATGACCAGACATGGAGTGGAGGGTTAACGACCAGACACACGGACTGGAGGGATAATGACACACACGGAGTGGAGGGATAATGACCACACATACGGAGTGGACGAGTAATGAGCAGACACACGGAATGGAGGGACAATGACCACACACGGAGTGGAGGGACAATGACCACTCATGGAGTGGATGGATAATGACCAGACACACGGAGTGGAGGGACAATGACCAGACACACGGAGTGGAGGGATAATGACCAGACACACGGTGTGGAGGGATAATGACCACACAGGGAATGGAGGGATAATGACCAGACACATGGAGTGAATGGATAATGACCAGACATGGAATGGAGGGTTAACGACCAGACACACGGAGTGGAGGGATAATGACCAGACACACAGAGTGGAGGGATAATGACCAGACACACGGTGTGGAGGGACAATGACCAGACATGGAGTGGAGGGATAATGACCAGACACACGGAGTGGAGGGATAATGACCAGACACACAGAGTGGAGGGACAATGAGCAGACACACGGAGTGGAGGGATAATGACCAGACATGGAGTGGAGGGTTAACGACCAGACACACGGAGTGGAGGGATAATGACACACACGGAGTGGAGGGATTATGACCAGACACACGGTGTGGAGGGACAATGACCAGACATGGAGTGGAGGGATAATGACCAGACATGCAGTGGAGGGATAATGACCACACATGGAGTGGAGGGATAATGACCAGACACACGGAATGGAGGAATAATGTCCAGACACACGGAATGGAGGGGTAATGATCAGACACACGGAGTGGAGGGATAAAGACCACGCACACGGAGTGGAGGGATAATGACCACACATACGGAGTGGACGAGTAATGAGCAGACACACGGAATGGAGGGACAATGACCACACACGGAGTGGAGGGACAATGACCACTCATGGAGTGGATGGATAATGACCAGACACACGGAGTGGAGGGACAATGACCAGACACACGGAGTGGAGGGATAATGACCAGACACACGGTGTGGAGGGATAATGACCACACAGGGAATGGAGGGATAATGACCAGACACATGGAGTGAATGGATAATGACCAGACATGGAGTGGAGGGTTAACGACCAGACACACGGAGTGGAGGGATAATGACACACACGGAGTGGAGGGATAATGACCAGACACACGGTGTGGAGGGACAATGACCAGACATGGAGTGGAGGGATAATGACCAGACATGCAGTGGAGGGATAATGACCAGACATGGAGTGGAGGGATAATGACCAGACACACGGAGTGGAGGGATAATGACCACACACAGAGTGGAGGGATAATGACCACACACGGAGTGGAGGGATAATGACCAGACAGACGGAGTGGAGGGAGAAGGACCACACACGGAGTGGAGGGTGAATGACCAGACACATGGAGTGGAGAGATAATGACCACACACGGAGTGGAGGGATAATGACCAGACACACGGAATGGAGGGATAATGTCCAGACACACGGAATGGAGGGATAATGATCAGACACACGGAGTGGAGGGATAAAGACCACGCACACGGAGTGGAGGGATAATGACCACGCATACGGAGTGGACGAGTAATGAGCAGACACACGGAATGGAGGGACAATGGCCACACACAGAGTGGAGGGACAATGACCACTCATGGAGTGGATGGATAATGACCAGACACACGGAGGGAGGGACAATGACCCGACACACGGAGTGGAGCGATAATGACCAGACACACGGAGTGGAGGGATAATGACCAGACACATGGAGTGGAGGGATAATGACCACACAGGGAGTGGAGGGATAATGACCAGACACATGGAGTGAATGGATAATGACCAGACATGGAGTGGAGGGTTAATGACCAGACAAACGGAGTGGAGGGATAATCACCAGACACACGGAGTGGAGGGATAATGACCAGACATGGAGTGGAGGGATAATGACCAGACACACGGAGTGGAGCGTTAATGACACACACGGAGTGGAGGGATAATGACCAGACACACGGAGTAGAGGGATAATGACTACACACGGAGTGGAGGGATAGTGACCACACACGGTGTGGAGGGATAATGACCAGACACACGGAGTGGAGGGATAATGACAATACATGGAGTGGAGGGATAATGACCAGACATGGAGTGGATGGATAATGACCAAACACACGGAGTGGAGGGACAATGACCAGACACACAGAATGGAAGGACAATGACCAGACACACGGAGTGGAGGGATAATGACCAGATACGGAGTGGAGGGACAATGACCAGACACACGGAGTGGAAGGATAATGACCACACACGGAGAGGAGTCATAATGACCAGACACGCGGAATGGAGGGATAATGACCACACACGGAGTGGAGGGATAATGATCAGACACACAGCGTGGAAGGATAATGACCAGACACACGGAGTGCAGAGATAATGACCACACACGGAGTGGAGGGATAATGACCACACACTGAATGGAGGGATAATGACCAGACACACGGAGTGGATGGACAATGACCAGACACACGGAGAGGAGGTATAACGACCACGCACGGAGTGGAGGGATAATGACCAGACACACGGAGTGGGGGGATAATGACCACACACGGAGTGGAGGGAGAATGACCACACATGGAGTGGAGGGATAATGACCACACACGGAGTGGAGGGATAATGTCCAGACACACGGAGTGGAGGGATAACCACCAGACACACGGAGTGGAGGGTTAATGTCCAGACACATGGACTGGAGGGATAATGGCCAGACACACGAAGTGGAGGGATAATGACCAGACACACAGAGTGGAGTGACAATGAGCAGACACACGGAGTGGAGGGATAATGACCACACACGGAATGGAGGGACAATGACCAGACAGACGGAGTGGAGGGATAATGTCCAGACACACGGAATGGAGGGATAATGATCAGACACACGGAGTGGAGGGATAAAGACCACGCACACGGAGTGGAGGGATAATGACCACACATACGGAGTGGACGAGTAATGAGCAGACACACGGAATGGAGGGACAATGGCCACACACAGAGTGGAGGGACAATGACCACTCATGGAGTGGATGGATAATGACCAGACACACGGAGGGAGGGACAATGACCCGACACACGGAGTGGAGCGATAATGACCAGACACACGGAGTGGAGGGATAATGACCAGACACATGGAGTGGAGGGATAATGACCACACAGGGAGTGGAGGGATAATGACCAGACACATGGAGTGAATGTATAATGACCAGACATGGAGTGGAGGGTTAATGACCAGACAAACGGAGTGGAGGGATAATCACCAGACACACGGAGTGGAGGGATAATGACCAGACATGGAGTGGAGGGATAATGAGCAGACACACGGAGTGGAGCGTTAATGACACACACGGAGTGGAGGGATAATGACCAGACACACGGAGTGGAGGGATAATGACCAGACACACGGAGTGGAGGGATAGTGACCACACACGGTGTGGAGGGATAATGACCAGACACACGGAGTAGAGGGATAATGACTACACACGGAGTGGAGGGATAATGACCAGACACACGGAGTGGAGGGATAGTGACCACACACGGTGTGGAGGGATAATGACCAGACACACGGAGTGGAGGGATAATGACAATACATGGAGTGGAGGGATAATGACCAGACATGGAGTGGATGGATAATGACCAAACACACGGAGTGGAGGGACAATGACCAGACACACAGAATGGAAGGACAATGACCAGACACACGGAGTGGAGGGATAATGACCAGATACGGAGTGGAGGGACAATGACCAGACACACGGAGTGGAAGGATAATGACCACACACGGAGAGGAGTCATAATGACCAGACACGCGGAATGGAGGGATAATGACCACACACGGAGTGGAGGGATAATGACCAGACACACAGCGTGGAAGGATCATGACCAGACACACGGAGTGCAGAGATAATGACCACACACGGAGTGGAGGGATAATGACCACACACTGAATGGAGGGATAATGACCAGACACACGGAGTGGATGGATAATGACCAGACACACGGAGAGGAGGTATAACGACCACGCACGGAGTGGAGGGATAATGACCAGACACACGGAGTGGGGGGATAATGACCACACACGGAGTGGAGGGAGAATGACCACACATGGAGTGGAGGGATAATGACCACACACGGAGTGGAGGGATAACGTCCAGACACACGGAGTGGAGGGATAACCACCAGACACACGGAGTGGAGGGTTAATGTCCAGACACATGGACTGGAGGGATAATGGCCAGACACACGAAGTGGAGGGATAATGACCAGACACACAGAGTGGAGTGACAATGAGCAGACACACGGAGTGGAGGGATAATGACCACACACGGAATGGAGGGACAATGACCAGACAGACGGAGTGGAGGGATAATGACCAGACATGGAGTGGAGGGTTAACAACCAGAAACACGGAGTGGAGGGATAATGACACACACGGAGTGGAGGGATAATGACCAGACACACGGTGTGGAGGGACAATGACCAGACATGGAGTGGAGGGATAATGACCAGACATGCAGTGGAGGGATAATGACCACACATGGAGTGGAGGGATAATGACCAGACACACGGAATGGAGGGATAATGTCCAGACACACGGAATGGAGGGATAATGATCAGACACACGGAGTGGAGGGATAAAGACCACGCACACGGAGTGGAGGGATAATGATCACACATACGGAGTGGACGAGTAATGAGCAGACACACGGAATGGAGGGACAATGAGCACACACGGAGTGGAGGGACAATGACCACTCATGGAGTGGATGGATAATGACCAGACACACGGAGTGGAGGGACAATGACCAGACACACGGAGTGGAGGGATAATGACCAGACACACGGAGTGGAGGGATAATGACCAGACACATGGAGTGGAGGGATAATGACCACACAGGGAATGGAGGGATAATGACCAGACACATGGAGTGAATGGATAATGACCAGACATGGAGTGGAGGGTTAACGACCAGACACACGGAGTGGAGGGATAATGACACACACGGAGTGGAGGGATAATGACCAGACACACGGTGTGGAGGGACAATGACCAGACATGGAGTGGAGGGATAATCACCAGACATGCAGTGGAGGGACAATGACCACACACGGAGTGGAGGGATAATGACCAGACACACGGAGTGGAGGGATAATGACCACACACGGCGTGGAGGGATAATGACCAGACACACGGCGTGGAGGGATAATGACCAGACACACGGAATGGAGGGACAATGACCAGACACACGGAGTGGTGGGATAATGACCAGGTACGGAGTTGAGGGATAATGACCACACACGGAGTGGAGGGACAATGACCAGACACACGGAGTGGAGGGATAATGACCACACACGGAGTGGAGTCATAATGACCAGACACACGAAGTAGAGGGATAATGACCACACACGGAGTGGAGGGATAATGACCAGACACACAGAGTGGAAGGACAATGACCAGACAAACGGAGTGGATGGTTGATGACCACACACACGGAGTAGAGGGATAATGACCAGACACACGGAGTGGAGGGACAGTGACCACACACGGAGTGGAGGGATAATGACCAGACACACGGAGTGGAGGGATAATGACCATACATGGAGTGGAGGGATAATGACCAGACATGGAGTGGATGGATAATGACCAAACACACGGAGTGGAGGGACAATGACCGGACACACGGAGTGGAGGGATAATGACCACACACGGAATGGAGGGATAATGACCAGACACACGGAGTGGATGGATAATGACCAGACAGACGGAGTGGAGGGATAATGACTACACACGGAGTGGAGGGATAATGACCACACACGGAGTGGAGGGATAATGACCACACACACGGAGTGGAGGGATAACGACCAGACACACAGAGTGGAGGGATAATGACCAGACACACGGAGTGGAGGGATAACGACCAGACACACAGAGTGGAGGGATAATGACCACACACGGAATGGAGGGATAATGACAAGACACACGGAGTGGATGGATAATGACGAGACACATGGAGAGGAGGTATAACGGCCACACACGGAGTGGAGGGATAATGACCAGACACACGGAGTGGAGGGATAATGACCACACACACGGAGTGGAGGGACAATGACCACACACATGGAATGGAGGGACAATGATCAGACACACGGAGAGGAGGTATAACGACCACGCACGGAGTGGAGGGATAATGACCAGACACACGGAGTGGAGGGATAATGACCACACACGGAGTGGAGAGAGAATGACCACACATGGAGTGGAGGGATAATGACCACACACGGAGTGGAGGGATAATGACCAGACACACGGAGTGGAGGGATAATCACCAGACACACGGAGTGGAGGGATAATGACCAGACACATGGCATGGAGGGATAATGTCCAGACACATGGAATGGAGGGATGATGACCAGACACACGGAGTGGAGGGATAATGACCAGACACACAGAGTGGAGGGACAATGAGCAGACACACGGAGTGGAGGGATAATGACCACAAACGGAATGGAGGGACAATGACCAGACAGACGGAGTGGAGGGATAATGACCAGACATGGAGTGGAGGGTTAACGACCAGACACACGGACTGGAGGGATAATGACACACACGGAGTGGAGGGATAATGACCACACATACGGAGTGGACGAGTAATGAGCAGACACACGGAATGGAGGGACAATGACCACACACGGAGTGGAGGGACAATGACCACTCATGGAGTGGATGGATAATGACCAGACACACGGAGTGGAGGGACAATGACCAGACACACGGAGTGGAGGGATAATGACCAGACACACGGTGTGGAGGGATAATGACCACACAGGGAATGGAGGGATAATGACCAGACACATGGAGTGAATGGATAATGACCAGACATGGAATGGAGGGTTAACGACCAGACACACGGAGTGGAGGGATAATGACACACACGGAGTGGAGGGATAATGACCAGACACACGGTGTGGAGGGACAATGACCAGACATGGAGTGGAGGGATAATGACCAGACATGCAGTGGAGGGACAATGACCACACACGGAGTGTTGGATAATGACCAGACACACGGAGTGGAGGGATAATGACCACACACGGCGTGGAGGGATAATGACCAGACACACGGCGTGGAGGGATAATGACCAGACACACGGAATGGAGGGACAATGACCAGACACACGGAGTGGTGGGATAATGACCACACACGGAGTGGAGGGACAATGACCAGACACACGGATTGGTGGGATAATGACCACACACGGAGTGGAGGGATAATGACCAGACACACAGAGTGGAAGGACAATGACCAGACAAACGGAGTGGATGGATAATGACCACACACACGGAGTAGAGGGATAATGACTACACACGGAGTGGAGGGATAATGACCAGACACACGGAGTGGAGGGATAGTGACCACACACGGAGTGGAGGGATAATGACCAGACACACGGAGTGGAGGGATAATGACCATACATGGAGTGGAGGGATAATGACCAGACATGGAGTGGATGGATAATGACCAAACACACGGAGTGGAGGGACAATGACCGGACACACGGAGTGGAGGGATAATGACCACACACGGAATGGAGGGATAATGACCAAACACACGGAGTGGATGGATAATGACCATACAGACGGAGTGGATGGATAATGACCACACACGGAGTGGAGGGATAATGACCACACACGGAGTGGAGGGATAATGACCACACACACGGAGTGGAGGGATAACGACCAGACACACAGAGTGGAGGGATAATGACCAGACACACGGAGTGGAGGGATAACGACCAGACACACAGAGTGGAGGTATAACGACCACACACGGAGTGGAGGGATAATGACCAGACACACGGAGTGGAGGGATAATGACCACACACACGGAGTGGAGGGACAATGACCACACACACGGAATGGAGGGACAATGATCAGACACACGGAGTGGAGGGATAATGACCACACACGGAATGGAGGGATAATGACCAGACACACGGAGTGGATGGATAATGACCAGACACACGGAGAGGAGGTATAACGACCACGCACGGAGTGGAGGGATAATGACCAGACACACGGAGTGGAGGGATAATGACCACACACGGAGTGGAGGGAGAATGACCACACATGGAGTGGAGGGATAATGACCACACACGGAGTGGAGGGATAATGACCAGACACACGGAGTGGAGGGATAATCACCAGACACACGGAGTGGAGGGATAATGACCAGACACACGGAATGGACGGATAATGTCCAGACACATGGAATGGAGGGATAATGACCAGACACACGGAGTGGAGGGATAATGACCAGACACACAGAGTGGAGGGACAATGAGCAGACACACGGAGTGGAGGGATAATGACCACACACGGAATGGAGGGACAATGACCAGACAGACGGAGTGGAGGGATAATGACCAGACATGGAGTGCAGGGTTAACGACCAGACACACGGAGTGGAGGGATAATGACACACACGGAGTGGAGGGATAATGACCAGACCCACGGTGTGGAGGGACAATGACCAGACATGGAGTGGAGGGATAATGACCAGACATGCAGTGGAGGGATAATGACCACACATGGAGTGGAGGGATAATGACCAGACACACGGAATGGAGGGATAATGTCCAGACACACGGAATGGAGGGATAATGATCAGAGACACGGAGTGGAGGGATAAAGACCACGCACACGGAGTGGAGGGATAATGACCACACATACGGAGTGGAGGGATAATGACCACACACAGAGTGAGGGATAATGACCACACACGGAGTGGAGGGATAATGACCAGACAGACGGAGTGGAGGGAGAAGGACCACACACGGAGTGGAGGGTGAATGACCAGACACATGGAGTGGAGAGATAATGACCACACACGGAGTGGAGGGATAATGACCAGACACACGGAATGGAGGGATAATGTCCAGACACACGGAATGGAGGGATAATGATCAGACACACGGAGTGGAGGGATAAAGACCACGCACACGGAGTGGAGGGATAATGACCACACATACGGAGTCGACGAGTAATGAGCAGACACACGGAATGGAGGGACAATGGCCACACACGGAGTGGAGGGACAATGACCACTCATGGAGTGGATGGATAATGACCAGACACACGGAGGGAGGGACAATGACCCGACACACGGAGTGGAGCGATAATGACCAGGACACACGGAGTGGAGGGATAATGACCAGACACATGGAGTGGAGGGATAATGACCACACAGGGAGTGGAGGGATAATGACCAGACACATGGAGTGAATGGATAATGACCAGACATGGAGTGGAGGGTTAATGACCAGACAAACGGAGTGGAGGGATAATCACCAGACACACGGAGTGGAGGGATAATGACCAGACATGGAGTGGAGGGATAATGACCAGACACACGGAGTGGAGGGATAATGACCAGACACACGGAGTGGAGGGATAGTGACCACACACGGTGTGGAGGGATAATGACCAGACACACGGAGTAGAGGGATAATGACTACACACGGAGTGGAGGGATAATGACCAGACACACGGAGTGGAGGGATAGTGACCACACACGGTGTGGAGGGATAATGACCAGACACACGGAGTGGAGGGATAATGACCATACATGGAGTGGAGGGATAATGACCGGAAATGGAGTGGATGGATAATGACCAAACACACGGAGTGGAGGGACAATGACCGGACACACGGAGAGGAGGGATAATGACCACACACGGAGTGGAGGGACAATGACCAGACACACGGAATGGAAGGACAATGACCAGACACACGGAGTGGAGGGATAATGACCACACACGGCGTGGAGGGATAATGACCAGACACACGGCGTGGAGGGATAATGACCAGACACACGGAATGGAGGGACAATGACCAGACACACGGAGTGGTGGGATAATGACCACACACGGAGTGGAGGGATAATGACCAGACACACAGAGTGGAAGGACAATGACCAGACAAACGGAGTGGATGGATGATGACCACACACACGGAGTAGAGGGATAATGACTACACACGGAGTGGAGGGATAATGACCAGACACACGGAGTGGAGGGATAGTGACCACACACGGAGTGGAGGGATAATGACCAGACACACGGAGTGGAGGGATAATGACCATACATGGAGTGGAGGGATAATGACCAGACATGGATTGGATGGATAATGACCAAACACACGGAGTAGAGGGACAATGACCGGACACACGGAGTGGAGGGATAATGACCACACACGGAATGGAGGGATAATGACCAGACACACGGAGTGGATGGATAATGACCAGACAGACGGAGTGGAGGGATAATGACCACACACGGAGTGGAGGGATAATGACCACACACGGAGTGGAGGAATAATGACCACACACACGGAGTGGAGGGATAACGACCAGACACACAGAGTGGAGGGATAATGACCAGACACACGGAGTGGATGGATAATGACGAGACACATGGAGAGGAGGTATAACGACCACACACGGAGTGGAGGGATAATGACCAGACACACGGAGTGGAGGGATAATGACCACACACACGGAGTGGAGGGACAATGACCACACACGGAATGGAGGGATAATGACCAGACACACGGAGTGGATGGATAATGACCAGACACACGGAGAGGAGGTATAACGACCACGCACGGAGTGGAGGGATAATGACCAGACACACGGAGTGGAGGGATAATGACCACACACGGAGTGGTGGGAGAATGACCACACATGGAGTGGAGGGATAATGACCACACACGGAGTGGAGGGATAATGACCAGACACACGGAGTGGAGGGATAATCACCAGACACACGGAGTGGAGGGATAATGACCAGACACACGGAATGGAGGGATGATGTCCAGACATGGAGTGGAGGGTTAACGACCAGACACACGGAGTGGAGGGATAATGACACACACGGAGTGGAGGGATAATGACCAGACACACGGTCTGGAGGGACAATGACCAGACATGGAGTGGAGGGATAATGACCAGACATGCAGTGGAGGGATAATGACCACACATGGAGTGGAGGGATAATGACCAGACACACGGAATGGAGGGATAATGTCCAGACACACGGAATGGAGGGATAATGATCAGACACACGGAGTGGAGGGATAAAGACCACGCACACGGAGTGGAGGGATAATGACCACACATACGGAGTGGACGAGTAATGAGCAGACACACGGAATGGAGGGACAATGACCACACACGGAGTGGAGGGAAAAATGACCACTCATGGAGTGGATGGATAATGACCAGACACACGGAGTGGAGGGACAATGACCAGACACACGGAGTGGAGGGTTAATGACCACAACAGGGAATGGAGGGATAATGACCAGACACATGGAGTGAATGGATAATGACCAGACATGGAGTGGAGGGTTAACGACCAGACACACGGAGTGGAGGAATAATGACACACACGGAGTGGAGGGATAATGACCAGACACACGGTGTGGAGGGACAATGACCAGACATGGAGTGGAGGGATAATGACCAGACATGCAGTGGAGGGATAATGACCACACATGGAGTGGAGGGATAATGACCAGACACACGGAGTGGAGGGATAATGACCACACACAGAGTGGAGGGATAATGACCACACACGGAGTGGAGGGATAATGACCAGACAGACGGAGTGGAGGGAGAAGGACCACACACGGAGTGGAGGGTGAATGACCAGACACATGGAGTGGAGAGATAATGACCACACACGGAGTGGAGGGATAATGACCAGACACACGGAATGGAGGGATAATGTCCAGACACACGGAATGGAGGGATAATGATCAGACACACGGAGTGGAGGGATAATGACCAGACACACAGAGTGGAGGGACAATGAGCAGACACACGGAGTGGAGGGATAATGACCACACACGGAATGGAGGGACAATGACCAGACAGACGGAGTGGAGGGATAATGACCAGACATGGAGTGGAGGGTTAACGACCAGACACACGGAGTGGAGGGATAATGACACACACGGAGTGGAGGGATAATGACAAGACATGCAGTGGAGGGATAATGACCACACATGGAGTGGAGGGATAATGACCAGACACACGGAATGGAGGGATAATGTCCAGACACACGGAATGGAGGGATAATGATCAGACACACGGAGTGGAGGGATAAAGACCACGCACACGGAGTGGAGGGATAATGACCACACATACGGAGTGGACGAGTAATGAGCAGACACACGGAATGGAGGGACAATGACCACACACGGAGTGGAGGGACAATGACCACTCATGGAGTGGATGGATAATGACCAGACACACGGAGTGGAGGGACAATGACCAGACACACGGAGTGGAGGGTTAATGACCACAACAGGGAATGGAGGGATAATGACCAGACACATGGAGTGAATGGATAATGACCAGACATGGAGTGGAGGGTTAACGACCAGACACACGGAGTGGAGGAATAATGACACACACGGAGTGGAGGGATAATGACCAGACACACGGTGTGGAGGGACAATGACCAGACATGGAGTGGAGGGATAATGACCAGACATGCAGTGGAGGGATAATGACCACACATGGAGTGGAGGGATAATGACCAGACACACGGAGTGGAGGGATAATGACCACACACAGAGTGGAGGGATAATGACCACACACGGAGTGGAGGGATAATGACCAGACAGACGGAGTGGAGGGAGAAGGACCAGACACGGAGTGGAGGGTGAATGACCAGACACATGGAGTGGAGAGATAATGACCACACACGGAGTGGAGGGATAATGACCAGACACACGGAATGGTGGGATAATGTCCAGACACACGGAATGGAGGGATAATGATCAGACACACGGAGTGGAGGGATAATGACCAGACACACAGAGTGGAGGGACAATGAGCAGACACACGGAGTGGAGGGATAATGACCACACACGGAATGGAGGGACAATGACCAGACAGACGGAGTGGAGGGATAATGACCAGACATGGAGTGGAGGGTTAACGACCAGACACACGGAGTGGAGGGATAATGACACACAAGGAGTGGAGGGATTATGACCAGACACACGGTGTGGAGGGACAATGACCAGACATGGAGTGGAGGGATAATGACCAGACATGCAGTGGAGGGATAATGACCACACATGGAGTGGAGGGATAATGACCAGACACACGGAATGGAGGAATAATGTCCAGACACACGGAATGGAGGGGTAATGATCAGACACACGGAGTGGAGGGATAAAGACCACGCACACGGAGTGGAGGGATAATGACCACACATACGGAGTGGACGAGTAATGAGCAGACACACGGAATGGAGGGACAATGACCACACACGGAGTGGAGGGACAATGACCACTCATGGAGTGGATGGATAATGACCAGACACACGGAGTGGAGGGACAATGACCAGACACACGGAGTGGAGGGATAATGACCAGACACACGGTGTGGAGGGATAATGACCACACAGGGAATGGAGGGATAATGACCAGACACATGGAGTGAATGGATAATGACCAGACATGGAGTGGAGGGTTAACGACCAGACACACGGAGTGGAGGGATAATGACACACACGGAGTGGAGGGATAATGACCAGACACACGGTGTGGAGGGACAATGACCAGACATGGAGTGGAGGGATAATGACCAGACATGCAGTGGAGGGATAATGACCAGACATGGAGTGGAGGGATAATGACCAGACACACGGAGTGGAGGGATAATGACCACACACAGAGTGGAGGGATAATGACCACACACGGAGTGGAGGGATAATGACCAGACAGACGGAGTGGAGGGAGAAGGACCACACACGGAGTGGAGGGTGAATGACCAGACACATGGAGTGGAGAGATAATGACCACACACGGAGTGGAGGGATAATGACCAGACACACGGAATGGAGGGATAATGTCCAGACACACGGAATGGAGGGATAATGATCAGACACACGGAGTGGAGGGATAAAGACCACGCACACGGAGTGGAGGGATAATGACCACGCATACGGAGTGGACGAGTAATGAGCAGACACACGGAATGGAGGGACAATGGCCACACACAGAGTGGAGGGACAATGACCACTCATGGAGTGGATGGATAATGACCAGACACACGGAGGGAGGGACAATGACCCGACACACGGAGTGGAGCGATAATGACCAGACACACGGAGTGGAGGGATAATGACCAGACACATGGAGTGGAGGGATAATGACCACACAGGGAGTGGAGTGATAATGACCAGACACATGGAGTGAATGGATAATGACCAGACATGGAGTGGAGGGTTAATGACCAGACAAACGGAGTGGAGGGATAATCACCAGACACACGGAGTGGAGGGATAATGACCAGACATGGAGTGGAGGGATAATGACCAGACACACGGAGTGGAGCGTTAATGACACACACGGAGTGGAGGGATAATGACCAGACACACGGAGTAGAGGGATAATGACTACACACGGAGTGGAGGGATAGTGACCACACACGGTGTGGAGGGATAATGACCAGACACACGGAGTGGAGGGATAATGACAATACATGGAGTGGAGGGATAATGACCAGACATGGAGTGGATGGATAATGACCAAACACACGGAGTGGAGGGACAATGACCAGACACACAGAATGGAAGGACAATGACCAGACACACGGAGTGGAGGGATAATGACCAGATACGGAGTGGAGGGACAATGACCAGACAAACGGAGTGGAAGGATAATGACCACACACGGAGAGGAGTCATAATGACCAGACACGCGGAATGGAGGGATAATGACCACACACGGAGTGGAGGGATAATGACCAGACACACAGCGTGGAAGGATAATGACCAGACACACGGAGTGCAGAGATAATGACCACACACGGAGTGGAGGGATAATGACCACACACTGATTGGAGGGATAATGACCAGACACACGGAGTGGATGGACAATGACCAGACACACGGAGAGGAGGTATAACGACCACGCACGGAGTGGAGGGATAATGACCAGACACACGGAGTGGGGGGATAATGACCACACACGGAGTGGAGGGAGAATGACCACACATGGAGTGGAGGGATAATGACCACACACGGAGTGGAGGGATAATGACCACACACGGAGTGGAGGGATAATGTCCAGACACACGGAGTGGAGGGATAACCACCAGACACACGGAGTGGAGGGTTAATGTCCAGACACATGGACTGGAGGGATAATGGCCAGACACACGAAGTGGAGGGATAATGACCAGACACACAGAGTGGAGTGACAATGAGCAGACACACGGAGTGGAGGGATAATGACCACACACGGAATGGAGGGACAATGACCAGACAGACGGAGTGGAGGGATAATGTCCAGACACACGGAATGGAGGGATAATGATCAGACACACGGAGTGGAGGGATAAAGACCACGCACACGGAGTGGAGGGATAATAACCACACATACGGAGTGGACGAGTAATGAGCAGACACACGGAATGGAGGGACAATGGCCACACACAGAGTGGAGGGACAATGACCACTCATGGAGTGGATGGATAATGACCAGACACACGGAGGGAGGGACAATGACCCGACACACGGAGTGGAGCGATAATGACCAGACACACGGAGTGGAGGGATAATGACCAGACACATGGAGTGGAGGGATAATGACCACACAGGGAGTGGAGGGATAATGACCAGACACATGGAGTGAATGTATAATTACCAGACATGGAGTGGAGGGTTAATGACCAGACAAACGGAGTGGGGGGATAATCACCAGACACACGGAGTGGAGGGATAATGACCAGACATGGAGTGGAGGGATAATGAGCAGACACACGGAGTGGAGCGTTAATGACACACACGGAGTGGAGGGATAATGACCAGACACACGGAGTGGAGGGATAATGACCAGACACACGGAGTGGAGGGATAGTGACCACACACGGTGTGGAGGGATAATGACCAGACACACGGAGTAGAGGGATAATGACTACACACGGAGTGGAGGGATAATGACCAGACACACGGAGTGGAGGGATAGTGACCACACACGGTGTGGAGGGATAATGACCAGACACACGGAGTGGAGGGATAATGACAATACATGGAGTGGAGGGATAATGACCAGACATGGAGTGGATGGATAATGACCAAACACACGGAGTGGAGGGACAATGACCAGACACACAGAATGGAAGGACAATGACCAGACACACGGAGTGGAGGGATAATGACCAGATACGGAGTGGAGGGACAATGACCAGACACACGGAGTGGAAGGATAATGACCACACACGGAGAGGAGTCATAATGACCAGACACGCGGAATGGAGGGATAATGACCACACACGGAGTGGAGGGATAATGACCAGACACACAGCGTGGAAGGATCATGACCAGACACACGGAGTGCAGAGATAATGACCACACACGGAGTGGAGGGATAATGACCACACACTGAATGGAGGGATAATGACCAGACACACGGAGTGGATGGATAATGACCAGACACACGGAGAGGAGGTATAACGACCACGCACGGAGTGGAGGGATAATGACCAGACACACGGAGTGGGGGGATAATGACCACACACGGAGTGGAGGGAGAATGACCACACATGGAGTGGAGGGATAATGACCACACACGGAGTGGAGGGATAATGTCCAGACACACGGAGTGGAGGGATAACCACCAGACACACGGAGTGGAGGGTTAATGTCCAGACACATGGACTGGAGGGATAATGGCCAGACACACGAAGTGGAGGGATAATGACCAGACACACAGAGTGGAGTGACAATGAGCAGACACACGGAGTGGAGGGATAATGACCACACACGGAATGGAGGGACAATGACCAGACAGACGGAGTGGAGGGATAATGACCAGACATGCAGTGGAGGGATAATGACCACACATGGAATGGAGGGATAATGTCCAGACACACGGAATGGAGGGATAATGACCAGACACACGGAGTGGAGGGATAATGACCACACACAGAGTGGAGGGATAATGACCACACACGGAGTGGAGGGATAATGACCAGACAGACGGAGTGGAGGGAGAAGGACCACACACGGAGTGGAGGGTGAATGACAAGACACATGGAGTGGAGAGATAATGACCACACACGGAGTGGAGGGATAATGACCAGACACACGGAATGGAGGGATAATGTCCAGACACACGGAATGGAGGGATAATGATCAGACACACGGAGTGGAGGGATAAAGACCACGCACACGGAGTGGAGGGATAATGACCACACATACGGAGTCGACGAGTAATGAGCAGACACACGGACTGGAGGGACAATGGCCACACACGGAGTGGAGGGACAATGACCACTCATGGAGTGGATGGATAATGACCAGACACACGGAGGGAGGGACAATGACCCGACACACGGAGTGGAGCGATAATGACCAGACACACGGAGTGGAGGGATAATGACCAGACACATGGAGTGGAGGGATAATGACCACACAGGGAGTGGAGGGATAATGACCAGACACATGGAGTGAATGGATAATCACCAGACACACGGAGTGGAGGGATAATGACCAGACATGGAGTGGAGGGATAATGACCAGACACACGGAGTGGAGGGATAATGACCAGACACACGGAGTGGAGGGATAGTGACCACACACGGTGTGGAGGGATAATGACCAGACACACGGAGTAGAGGGATAATGACTACACACGGAGTGGAGGGATAATGACCAGACACACGGAGTGGAGGGATATTGACCACACACGGTGTGGAGGGATAATGACCAGACACACGGAGTGGAGGGATAATGACCATACATGGAGTGGAGGGATAATGACCGGAAATGGAGTGGATGGATAATGACCAAACACACGGAGTGGAGGGACAATGACCGGACACACGGAGAGGAGGGATAATGACCACACACGGAGTGGAGGGACAATGACCAGACACACGGAATGGAAGGACAATGACCAGACACACGGAGTGGAGGGATAATGACCACACACGGCGTGGAGGGATAATGACCAGACACACGGCGTGGAGGGATAATGACCAGACACACGGAATGGAGGGACAATGACCAGACACACGGAGTGGTGGGATAATGACCACACACGGAGTGGAGGGATAATGACCAGACACACAGAGTGGAAGGACAATGACCAGACAAACGGAGTGGATGGATGATGACCACACACACGGAGTAGAGGGATAATGACTACACACGGAGTGGAGGGATAATGACCAGACACACGGAGTGGAGGGATAGTGACCACACACGGAGTGGAGGGATAATGACCAGACACACGGAGTGGAGGGATAATGACCATACATGGAGTGGAGGGATAATGACCAGACATGGATTGGATGGATAATGACCAAACACACGGAGTGGAGGGACAATGACCGGACACACGGAGTGGAGGGATAATGTCCACACACGGAATGGAGGGATAATGACCAGACACACGGAGTGGATGGATAATGACCAGACAGACGGAGTGGAGGGATAATGACCACACACGGAGTGGAGGGATAATGACCACACACGGAGTGGAGGAATAATGACCACACACACGGAGTGGAGGGATAACGACCAGACACACAGAGTGGAGGGATAATGACCAGACACACGGAGTGGATGGATAATGACGAGACACATGGAGAGGAGGTATAACGACCACACACGGAGTGGAGGGATAATGACCAGACACACGGAGTGGAGGGATAATGACCACACACACGGAGTGGAGGGACAATGACCACACACGGAATGGAGGGATAATGACCAGACACACGGAGTGGATGGATAATGACCAGACACACGGAGAGGAGGTATAACGACCACGCACGGAGTGGAGGGATAATGACCAGACACACGGAGTGGAGGGATAATGACCACACACGGAGTGGTGGGAGAATGACAACACATGGAGTGGAGGGATAATGACCACACACGGAGTGGAGGGATAATGACCAGACACACGGAGTGGAGGGATAATCACCAGACACACGGAGTGGAGGGATAATGACCAGACACACGGAATGGAGGGTTGATGTCCAGACACATGGAATGGAGGGATATTGACCAGACACACGGAGTGGAGGGATAATGACCAGACACACAGAGTGGAGGGACAATGAGCAGACACACGGAGTGGAGGGATAATGACCACACACGGAATGGAGGGACAATGACCAGACAGACGTAGTGGAGGGATAATGACCAGACATGGAGTGGAGGGTTAACGACCAGACACACGGAGTGGAGGGATAATGACACACACGGAGTGGAGGGATAATGACCAGACACACGGTGTGGAGGGACAATGACCAGACATGGAGTGGAGGGATAATGACCAGACATGCAGTGGAGGGATAATGACCACACATGGAGTGGAGGGATAATGACCAGACACACGGAATGGAGGGATAATGTCCAGACACACGGAATGGAGGGATAATGATCAGACACACGGAGTGGAGGGATAAAGACCACGCACACGGAGTGGAGGGATAATGACCACACATACGGAGTGGACGAGTAATGAGCAGACACACGGAATGGAGGGACAATGACCACACACGGAGTGGAGGGACAATGACCACTCATGGAGTGGATGGATAATGACCAGACACACGGAGTGGAGGGACAATGACCAGACACACGGAGTGGAGGGTTAATGACCACAACAGGGAATGGAGGGATAATGACCAGACACATGGAGTGAATGGATAATGACCAGACATGGAGTGGAGGGTTAACGACCAGACACACGGAGTGGAGGAATAATGACACACACGGAGTGGAGGGATAATGACCAGACACACGGTGTGGAGGGACAATGACCAGACATGGAGTGGAGGGATAATGACCAGACATGCAGTGGAGGGATAATGACCACACATGGAGTGGAGGGATAATGACCAGACACACGGAGTGGAGGGATAATGACCACACACAGAGTGGAGGGATAATGACCACACACGGAGTTGAGGGATAATGACCAGACAGACGGAGTGGAGGGAGAAGGACCACACACGGAGTGGAGGGTGAATGACCAGACACATGGAGTGGAGAGATAATGACCACACACGGAGTGGAGGGATAATGACCAGACACACGGAATGGAGGGATAATGATCAGACACACGGAGTGGAGGGATAAAGACCACGCACACGGAGTGGAGGGATAATGACCACACATACGGAGTCGACGAGTAATGAGCAGACACACAGAATGGATGGACAATGGCCACACACGGAGTGGAGGGACAATGACCACTCATGGAGTGGATGGATAATGACCAGACACACGGAGTGGAGGGATAATGACCAGACACATGGAGTGGAGGGATAATGACCACACAGGGAGTGGAGGGATAATGACCAGACACATGGAGTGAATGGATAATGACCAGACATGGAGTGGAGTGTTAATGACCAGACAAACGGAGTGGAGGGATAATCACCAGACACACGGAGTGGAGGGATAATGACCAGACATGGAGTGGAGGGATAATGACCAGACACACGGAGTGGAGCGTTAATGACACACACGGAGTGGAGGGATAATGACCAGACACACGGAGTGGAGGGATAATGACCAGACACACGGAGTGGAGGGATAGTGACCACACTCGGTGTGGAGGGATAATGACCAGACACACGGAGTAGAGGGATAATGACTACACACGGAGTGGAGGGATAATGACCAGACACACGGGGTGGAGGGATAGTGACCACACACGGTGTGGAGGGATAATGACCAGACACACGGAGTAGAGGGATAATGACTACACACGGAGTGGAGGGATAATGACCAGACACACGGAGTGGAGGGATAGTGACCACACACGGTGTGGAGGGATAATGACCAGACACACGGAGTGGAGGGATAATGACCATACATGGAGTGGAGGGATAATGACCAGACATGGAGTGGAGGGATAATGACCAAACACACGGAGTGGAGGGACAATGACCGGACACACGGAGAGGAGGGATAATGACCACACACGGAGTGGAGGGACAATGACCAGACAGACGGAGTGGAGGGACAATGACCAGACACACGGAGTGGAGAGATAATGACCAGATACGGAGTGGAGGGACAATGACCAGACACACGGAGTGGAAGGAAAATGACCACACACGGAGTGGAGTCATAATGACCAGACACGCGGAATGGAGGGATAATGACCACACGTGGAGTGGAGGGATAATGACCACACACACAGCGTGGAAGGATAATGACCAGACACACGGAGTGCAGAGATAATGACCACACACGGAGTGGAGGGATAATGACCACACACTGAATGGAGGGATAATGACCAATCACACGGAGTGGATGGATAATGACCAGACACACGGAGAGGAGGGATAACGACCACGCACGGAGTGGAGGGATAATGACCAGACACACGGAGTGGAGGGAGAATGAGCACACACGGTGTGGAGGGAGAATGACCACACACGGAGTGGAGGGATAATGACCACACACGGAGTGGAGGGATAATGTCCAGACACACGGAGTGGAGGGATAATCACCAGACACACCGAGTGGAGGGATAATGTCCAGACACACGAAGTGGAGGGATAATGGCCAGACAGACGAAGTGGAGGGATAATGACCAGACACACAGAGTGGAGTGACAATGAGCAGACACACGGAGTGGAGGGATAATGACCACACACGGAGTGGAGGGATAATGACCAGACATGGAGTGGAGGGTTAACAACCAGACACACGGAGTGGAGGGATAATGACACACACGGAGTGGAGGGATAATGACCAGACACACGGTGTGGAGGGACAATGACCAGACATGGAGTGGAGGGATAATGACCAGACATGCAGTGGAGGGATAATGACCACACATGGAGTGGAGGGATAATGACCAGACACACGGAATGGAGGGATAATGTCCAGACACACGGAATGGAGGGATAATGATCAGACACACGGAGTGGAGGGATAAAGACCACGCACACGGAGTGGAGGGATAATGACCACACATACGGAGTGGACGAGTAATGAGCAGACACACGGAATGGAGGGACAATGAGCACACACGGAGTGGAGGGACAATGACCACTCATGGAGTGGATGGATAATGACCAGACACACGGAGTGGAGGGACAATGAGCAGACACACGGAGTGGAGGGATAATGACCAGACACACGGAGTGGAGGGATAATGACCAGACACATGGAGTGGAGGGATAATGACCACACAGGGAATGGAGGGATAATGACCAGACACATGGAGTGAATGGATAATGACCAGACATGGAGTGGAGGGTTAACGACCAGACACACGGAGTGGAGGGATAATGACACACACGGAGTGGAGGGATAATGACCAGACACACGGTGTGGAGGGACAATGACCAGACATGGAGTGGAGGGGTAATCACCAGACATGCAGTGGAGGGACAATGACCACACACGGAGTGGAGGGATAATGACCAGACACACGGAGTGGAGGGATAATGACCACACACGGCATGGAAGGATAATGACCAGACACACGGCGTGGAGGGATAATGACCAGACACACGGAATGGAGGGACAATGACCAGACACACGGAGTGGTGGGATAATGACCATGTACGGAGTGGAGGGATAATGACCACACACGGAGTGGAGGGACAATGACCAGACACACGGACTGGAGGGATAATGACCACACACGGAGTGGAGTCATAATGACCAGACACACGGAGTAGAGGGATAATGACCACACACGGAGTGGAGGGATAATGACCAGACACACAGAGTGGAAGGACAATGACAAGACAAACGGAGTGGATGGATGATGACCACACACACGGAGTAGAGGGATAATGACTACACACGGAGTGGAGGGATAATGACCAGACACACGGAGTGGAGGGATAGTGACCACACACGGAGTGGAGGGATAATGACCAGACACACGGAGTGGAGGGATAATGACCATACATGGAGTGGAGGGATAATGACCAGACATGGAGTGGATGGATAATGACCAAACACACGGAGTGGAGGGACAATGACCGGACACACGGAGTGGAGGGATAATGACCACACACGGAATGGAGGGATAATGACCAGACACACGGAGTGGATGGATAATGACCAGACAGACGGAGTGGAGGGATAATGACCACACACGGAGTGGAGGGATAATGACCACACACGGAGTGGAGGGATAATGACCACACACACGGAGTGGAGGGATAACGACCAGACACACAGAGTGGAGGGATAATGACCAGACACACGGAGTGGAGGGATAACGACCAGACACACAGAGTGGAGGGATAATGACCACACACGGAATGGAGGGATAATGACCAGACACACAGAGTGGAGGGACAATGAGCAGACACACTGAGTGGAGGGATAATGACCAGACACACGGAATGGAGGGACAATGACCAGACAGACGGAGTGGAGGGATAATGACCAGACAGACGGAGTGGAGGGAGAATGACCACACATGGAGTGGAGGGAGAATGACCACACATGGAGTGGAGGGATAATGACCACACACGGAGTGGAGGGATAATGACCAGACACACGGAGTGGAGGGATAATGACCACACACGGAGTGGAGGGATAATGACCAGACACATGGAATGGAGGGACAATGACCAGACACACGGAGTGGAGGGATAATGACCACACACGGAGAGGAGGGATAATGACCACACACACGGAGTGGAGGGATAATGACCAGACACACGGAATGGAGGGATAATGACCAGACATGGAGTGGAGGGTTAACGACCAGACACACGGAGTAGAGGGATAATGACACACACGGAGTGGAGGGATAATGACCAGACACACGGTGTGGAGGGACAATGACCAGACATGGAGTGGAGGGATAATGACCAGACATGCAGTGGAGGGATAATTACCACACATGGAGTGGATTGATAATGACCAGCCACACGGAATGGAGGGATAATGTCCAGACACACGGAATGGAGGGATAATGATCAGATACACGGAGTGGAGGGATAAAGACCACGCACACGGAGTGGAGGGATAATGACCACACATACGGAGTGGACGAGTAATGAGCAGACACACGGAATGGAGGGACAATGACCACACACGGAGTGGAGGGACAATGACAACTCATGGAGTGGATGGATAATGACCAGACACATGGAGTGGAGGGACAATGACCAGACACACGGAGTGGAGGGATAATGACCAGACACACGGTGTGGAGGGATAATGACCACACAGGGAATGGAGGGATAATGACCAGACACATGGAGTGAATGGATAATGACCAGACATGGAGTGGAGGGTTAACGACCAGACACACGGAGTGGAGGGATAATGACACACACGGAGTGGAGGTATAATGACCAGACACACGGTGTGGAGGGACAATGACCAGACATGGAGTGGAGGGATAATGACCAGACATGCAGTGGAGGGTTAATGACCACACATGGAGTGGAGGGATAATGACCAGACACACGGAGTGGAGGGATAATGACCACACACAGAGTGGAGGGATAATGACCACACACGGAGTGGAGGGATAATGACCAGACAGACGGAGTGGAGGGAGAAGGTCCACACACGGAGTGGAGGGTGAATGACCAGACACATGGAGTGGAGAGATAATGACCACACACGGAGTGGAGGGATAAAGACCACGCACACGGAGTGGAGGGATAATGACCTCTCATGGAGTGGATGGATAATGACCAGACACACGGAGGGAGGGACAATGACCCGACACACGGAGTGGAGCGATAATGACCAGACACACGGAGTGGAGGGATAATGAACAGACACATGGAGTGGAGGGATAATGACCACACAGGGAGTGGAGGGATAATGACCAGACACATGGAGTGAATGGATAATGACCAGACATGGAGTGGAGGGTTAATGACCAGACAAACGGAGTGGAGGGATAATCACCAGACACACGGAGTGGAGGGATAATGACCAGACATGGAGTGGAGGGATAATGACCAGACACACGGAGTGGAGCGTTAATGACACACACGGAGTGGAGGGATAATGACCAGACACACGGAGTGGAGGGATAGTGACCACACACGGTGTGGAGGGATAATGACCAGACACACGGAGTAGAGGGATAATGACTACACACGGAGTGGAGGGATAATGACCAGACACACGGAGTGGAGGGATAGTGACCACACACGGTGTGGAGGGATAATGACCAGACACACGGAGTGGAGGGATAATGACCATACATGGAGTGGAGGGATAATGACCAGACATGGAGTGGATGGATAATGACCAAACACACGGAGTGGAGGGACAATGACCGGACACACGGAGAGGAGGGATAATGACCACACATGGAGTGGAGGGACAATGACCAAACACACGGAATGGAAGGACAATGACCAGACACACGGAGTGGAGGGATAATGACCAGATACGGAGTGGAGGGACAACGACCAGATACACGGAGTGGAAGGATAATGACCACACACGGAGTGGAGTCATAATGACCAGACACGCGGAATGGAGGGATAATGACCACACACGGAGTGGAGGGATAATGACCAGACACACAGCGTGGAAGGATAATGACCAGACACACGGAGTGCAGAGATAATGACCACACACGGAGTGGAGGGATAATGACCACACACTGAATGGAGGGATAATGACCAGACACACGGAGTGGATGGATAATGACCAGACACACGGAGAGGAGGTATAACGACCACGCACGGAGTGGAGGGCTAATGACCAGACACACGGAGTGGAGGGGTAATGACCACACACGGAGTGGAGGGAGAATGACCACACATGGAGTGGAGGGATAATGACCACACACGGAGTGGAGGGATAATGTCCAGACACACGGAGTGGAGGGATAATCACCAGACACACGGAGTGGAGGGATAATATCCAGACACATGGACTGGAGGGAGAATGGCCAGACACACGAAGTGGAGGGATAATGACCAGACACACAGAGTGGAGTGACAATGAGCAGACACACGGAGTGGAGGGATAATGACCACACACGGAATGGAGGGACAATGACCAGACAGACGGAGTGGAGGGATAATGACCAGACATGGAGTGGAGGGTTAACAACCAGACACACGGAGTGGAGGGATAATGACACACACGGAGTGGAGGGATAATGACCAGACACACGGTGTGGAGGGACAATGACCAGACATGGAGTGGAGGGATAATGACCAGACATGCAGTGGAGGGATAATGACCACACATGGAGTGGAGGGAGAATGACCAGACACACGGAATGGAGGGATAATGTCCAGACACACGGAATGGAGGGATAATGATCAGACACACGGAGTGGAGGGATAAAGACCACGCGCACAGAGTGGAGGGATAATGACCACACATACGGAGTGGACGAGTAATGAGCAGACACACGGAATGGAGGGACAATGACCACACACGGAGTGGAGGGACAATGACCACTCATGGAGTGGATGGATAATGACCAGACACACGGAGTGGAGGGACAATGACCAGACACACGGAGTGGAGGGATAATGACCAGACACACGGAGTGGAGGGATAATGACCAGACACATGGAGTGGAGGGATAATGACCACACAGGGAATGGAGGGATAATGACCAGACACATGGAGTAAATGGATAATGACCAGACATGGAGTGGAGGGTTAACGACCAGACACACGGAGTGGAGGGATAATGACACACACGGAGTGGAGGGATAATGACCAGACACACGGTGTGGAGGGACAATGACCAGACATGGAGTGGAGGGATAATGACCAGACATGCAGTGGAGGGACAATGACCACACACGGAGTGGAGGGATAATGACCAGACACACGGCGTGGAGGGATAATGACCAGACACACGGAATGGAGGGACAATGACCAGACACACGGAGTGGTGCGATAATGACCAGGTACGGAGTGGAGGGATAATGACCACACACGGAGTGGAGGGACAATGACCAGACACACGGAGTGGTGCGATAATGACCAGGTACGGAGTGGAGGGATAATGACCACACACGGAGTGGAGGGACAATGACCAGACACACGGAGTGGAGGGATAATGACCACACACGGAGTGGAGTCATAATGACCAGACACACGGAGTGGAGGGATAATGACCACACACGGAGTGGAGGAATAATGACCAGACACACAGAGTGGAAGGACAATGACCAGACAAACGGAGTGGATGGATGATGACCTCACACACGGAGTAGAGGGATAATGACTACACAGGGAGTGGAGGGATAATGACCAGACACACGGAGTGGAAGGATAATGACCATACATGGAGTGGAGGGATAATGACCAGACATGGAGTGGATGGATAATGACCAAACACACGGAGTGGAGGGGCAATGACCACACACGGAGTGGAGGGATAATGACCAGACACACGGAGTGGAGGGATAGTGACCACACACGGTGTGGAGGGATAATGACCAGACACACGGAGTAGAGGGATAATGACTACACACGGAGTGGAGGGATAATGACCAGACACACGGAGTGGAGGGATAGTGACCACACACGGTGTGGAGGGATAATGACCAGACACACGGAGTGGAGGGATAATGACCATACATGGAGTGGAGGGATAATGACCAGACATGGAGTGGATGGATAATGACCAAACACACGGAGTGGAGGGACAATGACCGGACACACGGAGAGGAGGGATAATGACCACACATGGAGTGGAGGGACAATGACCAAACACACGGAATGGAAGGACAATGACCAGACACACGGAGTGGAGGGATAATGACCAGATACGGAGTGGAGGGACAACGACCAGATACACGGAGTGGAAGGATAATGACCACACACGGAGTGGAGTCATAATGACCAGACACGCGGAATGGAGGGATAATGACCACACACGGAGTGGAGGGATAATGACCAGACACACAGCGTGGAAGGATAATGACCAGACACACGGAGTGCAGAGATAATGACCACACACGGAGTGGAGGGATAATGACCACACACTGAATGGAGGGATAATGACCAGACACACGGAGTGGATGGATAATGACCAGACACACGGAGAGGAGGTATAACGACCACGCACGGAGTGGAGGGCTAATGACCAGACACACGGAGTGGAGGGGTAATGACCACACACGGAGTGGAGGGAGAATGACCACACATGGAGTGGAGGGATAATGACCACACACGGAGTGGAGGGATAATGTCCAGACACACGGAGCGGAGGGATAATCACCAGACACACGGAGTGGAGGGATAATATCCAGACACATGGACTGGAGGGAGAATGGCCAGACACACGAAGTGGAGGGATAATGACCAGACACACAGAGTGGAGTGACAATGAGCAGACACACGGAGTGGAGGGATAATGACCACACACGGAATGGAGGGACAATGACCAGACAGACGGAGTGGAGGGATAATGACCAGACATGGAGTGGAGGGTTAACAACCAGACACACGGAGTGGAGGGATAATGACACACACGGAGTGGAGGGATAATGACCAGACACACGGTGTGGAGGGACAATGACCAGACATGGAGTGGAGGGATAATGACCAGACATGCAGTGGAGGGATAATGACCACACATGGAGTGGAGGGAGAATGACCAGACACACGGAATGGAGGGATAATGTCCAGACACACGGAATGGAGGGATAATGATCAGACACACGGAGTGGAGGGATAAAGACCACGCGCACAGAGTGGAGGGATAATGACCACACATACGGAGTGGACGAGTAATGAGCAGACACACGGAATGGAGGGACAATGACCACACACGGAGTGGAGGGACAATGACCACTCATGGAGTGGATGGATAATGACCAGACACACGGAGTGGAGGGACAATGACCAGACACACGGAGTGGAGGGATAATGACCAGACACACGGAGTGGAGGGATAATGACCAGACACATGGAGTGGAGGGATAATGACCACACAGGGAATGGAGGGATAATGACCAGACACATGGAGTAAATGGATAATGACCAGACATGGAGTGGAGGGTTAACGACCAGACACACGGAGTGGAGGGATAATGACCAGACACACGGAATGGAGGGACAATGACCAGACACACGGAGTGGTGCGATAATGACCAGGTACGGAGTGGAGGGATAATGACCACACACGGAGTGGAGGGACAATGACCAGACACACGGAGTGGTGCGATAATGACCAGGTACGGAGTGGAGGGATAATGACCACACACGGAGTGGAGGGACAATGACCAGACACACGGAGTGGAGGGATAATGACCAGACACACGGAATGGAGGGACAATGACCAGACACACGGAGTGGTGCGATAATGACCAGGTACGGAGTGGAGGGATAATGACCACACACGGAGTGGAGGGACAATGACCAGACACACGGAGTGGTGCGATAATGACCAGGTACGGAGTGGAGGGATAATGACCACACACGGAGTGGAGGGACAATGACCAGACACACGGAGTGGAGGGATAATGACCACACACGGAGTGGAGTCATAATGACCAGACACACGGAGTGGAGGGATAATGACCACACACGGAGTGGAGGAATAATGACCAGACACACAGAGTGGAAGGACAATGACCAGACAAACGGAGTGGATGGATGATGACCTCACACACGGAGTAGAGGGATAATGACTACACAGGGAGTGGAGGGATAATGACCAGACACACGGAGTGGAGGGATAATGACCATACATGGAGTGGAGGGATAATGACCAGACATGGAGTGGATGGATAATGACCAAACACACGGAGTGGAGGGGCAATGACCACACACGGAGTGGAGGGATAATGACCACACACGGAGTGGAGGGATAATGACCACACACACGGAGTGGAGGGAGAACGACCAGACACACAGAGTGGAGAGATAATGACCAGACACACGGAGTGGAGGGATAACGACCAGACACACAGAGTGGAGGGATAATGACCACACACGGAATGGAGGGATAATGACCAGACACACGGAGTGGATGGATAATGACGAGACACATGTAGAGCAGGTATAACGACCACACACGGAGTGGAGGGATAATGACCAGACACACAGAGTGGAGGGACAATGAGCAGACACACTGAGTGGAGGGATAATGACCAGACACACGGAATGGAGGGACAATGACCAGACAGACGGAGTGGAGGGATAATGACCAGAGAGACGGAGTGGAGGGAGAATGACCACACATGGAGTGGAGGGAGAATGACCACACATGGAGTGGAGGGATAATGACCACACACGGAGTGGAGGGATAATGACCAGACACACGGAGTGGAGGGATAATGACCACACACGGAGTGGAGGGATAATGACCAGACACATGGAATGGAGGGACAATGACCAGACACACGGAGTGGAGGGATAATGACCACACACGGAGAGGAGGGATAATGACCACACACACGGAGTGGAGGGATAATGACCAGACACACGGAGTGGAGGGATAATGACGACACACACGGAGTGGAGGGACAATGACCACACACACGGAATGGAGGGAGAATGACCAGACACACGGAGTGGAGGGATAATGACCACAGACGGAATGGAGGGATAATGACCAGACACACGGAGTGGAAGGATAATGACCAGACACACGGAGAGGAGGTATAACGACCACGCACGGAGTGGAGGGATAATGACCAGACACACGGAGTGGAGGGATAATGACCACACACGGAGTGGAGGGAGAATGACCACACATGGAGTGGAGGGATAATGACCACACACGGAGTGGAGGGACAATGACCAGACACACGGAGTGGAGGGATAATGACCACACACGGAGTGGAGGGATAATGACCAGACACACGGAATGGAAGGACAATGACCAGACACACGGAGTGGAGGGATAATGACCACACACGGAATGGAGTCATAATGACCAGACACACGGAGTAGAGGGATAATGACCACACACGGAGTGGAGGGATAATGACCAGACAGACGGAATGGAGGGATAATGTCCAGACACATGGAATGGAGGGATAATGACCAGACAGACGGAGTGGAGGGATAATCACCAGACACACGGAGTGGAGGGATAATGACCAGACATGCAGTGGAGGGATAATGACCACACATGGAGTGGAGGGATAATGACCAGACACACGGAGTGGAGGGATAATGACCACACACAGAGTGAAGGGATAATGACCACACACGGAGTGGAGGGATAATGACCAGACACACGGAGTGGAGGGATAATGACCACACACGGCGTGGAGGGATAATGACCAGACACACGGCGTGAAGGGATAATGACCAGACACACGGAGTGGAGGGATAATGACCAGACACACGGAATGGAAGGACAATGACCAGACACACGGAGTGGAGGGATAATGACCACACACGGAGTGGAGTCATAATGACCAGACACACGGAGTAGAGGGATAATGACCACACACGGAGTGGAGGGATAATGACCAGACACACAGAGTGGAGGGACAATGACCAGACAAACGGAGTGGATGGATGATGACCACACACACGGAGTAGAGGGATAATGACTACACACGGAGTGGAGGGATAATGACCAGACACACAGAGTGGAGGGATAGTGACCACACACGGAGTGGAGGGATAATGACCAGACACATGGAATGGAGGGACAATGACCAGACACACGGAGTGGAGGGATAATGACCACACACGGAGAGGAGGGATAATGACCACACACACGGAGTGGAGGGATAATGACCAGACACACGGAGTGGAGGGATAATGACGACACACACGGAGTGGAGGGACAATGACCACACACACGGAATGGAGGGACAATGACCAGACGCACGGAGTGGAGGGATAATGACCACAGACGGAATGGAGGGATAATGACCAGACACACGGAGTGGAAGGATAATGACCAGACACACGGAGAGGAGGTATAACGACCACGCACGGAGTGGAGGGATAATGACCAGACACACGGAGTGGAGGGATAATGACCACACACGGAGTGGAGGGAGAATGACCACACATGGAGTGGAGGGATAATGACCACACACGGAGTGGAGGGACAATGACCAGACACACGGAGTGGAGGGATAATGACCACACACGGAGTGGAGGGATAATGACCAGACACACGGAATGGAAGGACAATGACCAGACACACGGAGTGGAGGGATAATGACCACACACGGAATGGAGTCATAATGACCAGACACACGGAGTAGAGGGATAATGACCACACACGGAGTGGAGGGATAATGACCAGACAGACGGAATGGAGGGATAATGTCCAGACACATGGAATGGAGGGATAATGACCAGACAGACGGAGTGGAGGGATAATCACCAGACACACGGAGTGGAGGGATAATGACCAGACATGCAGTGGAGGGATAATGACCACACATGGAGTGGAGGGATAATGACCAGACACACGGAGTGGAGGGATAATGACCACACACAGAGTGAAGGGATAATGACCACACACGGAGTGGAGGGATAATGACCAGACACACGGAGTGGAGGGATAATGACCACACACGGCGTGGAGGGATAATGACCAGACACACGGCGTGAAGGGATAATGACCAGACACACGGAGTGGAGGGATAATGACCAGACACACGGAATGGAAGGACAATGACCAGACACACGGAGTGGAGGGATAATGACCACACACGGAGTGGAGTCATAATGACCAGACACACGGAGTAGAGGGATAATGACCACACACGGAGTGGAGGGATAATGACCAGACACACAGAGTGGAGGGACAATGACCAGACAAACGGAGTGGATGGATGATGACCACACACACGGAGTAGAGGGATAATGACTACACACGGAGTGGAGGGATAATGACCAGACACACAGAGTGGAGGGATAGTGACCACACACGGAGTGGAGGGATAATGACCAGACACACGGAGTGGAGGGATAATGACCAAACATGGAGTGGAGGGATAATGTCCAGACATTGAGTGGATGCACAATGACCAAACGCACGGAGTGGAGGGACAATGACCGGACACACGGAGTGGAGGGATAATGACCACACACGGAGTGGAGGGACAATGACCAGACACACGGAATGGAAGGACAATGACCAGACACACGGAGTGGAGGGATAATGACCAGATACGGAGTGGAGGGACAATGACCAGACACACGGAGTCGAAGGATAATGACCACACACGGAGTGGAGTCATAATGACCAGACACACGGAATGCAGGGATAATGACCACACACGGAGTGGAGGGATAATGACCAGACACACAGCGTGGAAGGATAATGACCAGACACACGGAGTGCAGAGATAATGACCACACACGGAGTGGAGGGACAATGACCACACACACAGAGTGGAGGGATAATGACCACACACGGAGTGGAGGGATAATGACCAGACACATGGAATGGAGGGACAATGACCAGACACACGGAGTGGAGGGATAATGACCACACACGGAGAGGAGGGATAATGACCACACACACGGAGTGGAGGGATAATGACCAGACACACGGAGCGGAGGAATAATGACCACACACACGGAATGGAGGGACAATGATCAGACACACGGAGTGGAGGGATAATGACCACACACGGAATGGAGGGATAATGACCAGACACACGGAGTGGATGGATAATGACCAGACACACGGAGAGGAGGTATAACGACCACGCACGGACTGGAGGGATAATGACCAGACACACGGAGTGGAGGGATAATGACCACACACGGAGTGGAGGGAGAATGACCACACATGGAGTGGAGGGATAATGACCACACACGGAGTGGAGGGATAATGACCAGACACAGGGAGTGGAGGGATAATCACCATACATGGAGTGGAGGGATAATGACCAGACATGGAGTGGATGGATAATGACCAAACACACAGAGTGGAGGGACAATGACCGGACACACGGAGAGGAGGGATAATGACCACACACGGAGTGGAGGGACAATGACCAGACACACGGAATGGAAGGACAATGACCAGACACACGGAGTGGAGGGATAATGACCAGATACGGAGTGGAGGGACAATGACCAGACACACGGAGTGGAAGGATAATGACCACACACGGAGTGGAGTCATAATGACCAGACACGCGGAATGGAGGGATAATGACCACACACGGAGTGGAGGGATAATGACCAGACACACAGCGTGGAAGGGTAATGACCAGACACACGGAGTGCAGAGATAATGACCACACACGGAGTGGAGGGATAATGACCACACACTGAATGGAGGGATAATGACCAGACACACGGAGTGGATGGATAATGACCAGACACACGGGGAGGAGGTATAACGACCACGCACGGAGTGGAGGGATAATGACCAGACACACGGAGTGGAGGGATAATGACCACACACGGAGTGGAGGGAGAATGACCATACATGGAGTGGAGGGATAATGACCACACACGGAGTGGAGGGATAATGTCCAGACACACGGAGTGGAGGGATAATCACCAGACACACGGAGTGGAGGGATAATGTCCAGACACATGGACTGGAGGGATAATGGCCAGACACACGAAGTGGAGGGATAATGACCAGACACACAGAGTGGAGTGACAATGAGCAGACACACGGAGTGGAGGGATAATGACCACACACGGAATGGAGGGACAATGACCAGACAGACGGAGTGGAGGGATAATGACCAGACATGGAGTGGAGGGTTAACAACCAGACACACGGAGTGGCGGGATAATGACACACATGGAGTGGAGGGATAATGACCAGACACACGGTGTGGAGGGACAATGACCAGACATGGAGTGGAGGGATAATGACCAGACATGCAGTGGAGGGATAATGACCACACATGGAGTGGAGGGATAATGACCAGACACACGGAGTGGAGGGAGAAGGTCCACACACGGAGTGGAGGGTGAATGACCAGACACATGGAGTGGAGAGATAATGACCACACACGGAGTGGAGGGATAAAGACCACGCACACGGAGTGGAGGGATAATGACCTCTCATGGAGTGGATGGATAATGACCAGACACACGGAGGGAGGGACAATGACCCGACACACGGAGTGGAGCGATAATGACCAGACACACGGAGTGGAGGGATAATGAACAGACACATGGAGTGGAGGGATAATGACCACACAGGGAGTGGAGGGATAATGACCAGACACATGGAGTGAATGGATAATGACCAGACATGGAGTGGAGGGTTAATGACCAGACAAACGGAGTGGAGGGATAATCACCAGACACACGGAGTGGAGGGATAATGACCAGACATGGAGTGGAGGGATAATGACCAGACACACGGAGTGGAGCGTTAATGACACACACGGAGTGGAGGGATAATGACCAGACACACGGAGTGGAGGGATAGTGACCACACACGGTGTGGAGGGATAATGACCAGACACACGGAGTAGAGGGATAATGACTACACACGGAGTGGAGGGATAATGACCAGACACACGGAGTGGAGGGATAGTGACCACACACGGTGTGGAGGGATAATGACCAGACACACGGAGTGGAGGGATAATGACCATACATGGAGTGGAGGGATAATGACCAGACATGGAGTGGATGGATAATGACCAAACACACGGAGTGGAGGGACAATGACCGGACACACGGAGAGGAGGGATAATGACCACACATGGAGTGGAGGGACAATGACCAAACACACGGAATGGAAGGACAATGACCAGACACACGGAGTGGAGGGATAATGACCAGATACGGAGTGGAGGGACAACGACCAGATACACGGAGTGGAAGGATAATGACCACACACGGAGTGGAGTCATAATGACCAGACACGCGGAATGGAGGGATAATGACCACACACGGAGTGGAGGGATAATGACCAGACACACAGCGTGGAAGGATAATGACCAGACACACGGAGTGCAGAGATAATGACCACACACGGAGTGGAGGGATAATGACCACACACTGAATGGAGGGATAATGACCAGACACACGGAGTGGATGGATAATGACCAGACACACGGAGAGGAGGTATAACGACCACGCACGGAGTGGAGGGCTAATGACCAGACACACGGAGTGGAGGGGTAATGACCACACACGGAGTGGAGGGAGAATGACCACACATGGAGTGGAGGGATAATGACCACACACGGAGTGGAGGGATAATGTCCAGACACACGGAGTGGAGGGATAATCACCAGACACACGGAGTGGAGGGATAATATCCAGACACATGGACTGGAGGGAGAATGGCCAGACACACGAAGTGGAGGGATAATGACCAGACACACAGAGTGGAGTGACAATGAGCAGACACACGGAGTGGAGGGATAATGACCACACACGGAATGGAGGGACAATGACCAGACAGACGGAGTGGAGGGATAATGACCAGACATGGAGTGGAGGGTTAACAACCAGACACACGGAGTGGAGGGATAATGACACACACGGAGTGGAGGGATAATGACCAGACACACGGTGTGGAGGGACAATGACCAGACATGGAGTGGAGGGATAATGACCAGACATGCAGTGGAGGGATAATGACCACACATGGAGTGGAGGGAGAATGACCAGACACACGGAATGGAGGGATAATGTCCAGACACACGGAATGGAGGGATAATGATCAGACACACGGAGTGGAGGGATAAAGACCACGCGCACAGAGTGGAGGGATAATGACCACACATACGGAGTGGACGAGTAATGAGCAGACACACGGAATGGAGGGACAATGACCACACACGGAGTGGAGGGACAATGACCACTCATGGAGTGGATGGATAATGACCAGACACACGGAGTGGAGGGACAATGACCAGACACACGGAGTGGAGGGATAATGACCAGACACACGGAGTGGAGGGATAATGACCAGACACATGGAGTGGAGGGATAATGACCACACAGGGAATGGAGGGATAATGACCAGACACATGGAGTAAATGGATAATGACCAGACATGGAGTGGAGGGTTAACGACCAGACACACGGAGTGGAGGGATAATGACACACACGGAGTGGAGGGATAATGACCAGACACACGGTGTGGAGGGACAATGACCAGACATGGAGTGGAGGGATAATGACCAGACATGCAGTGGAGGGACAATGACCACACACGGAGTGGAGGGATAATGACCAGACACACGGCGTGGAGGGATAATGACCAGACACACGGAATGGAGGGACAATGACCAGACACACGGAGTGGTGCGATAATGACCAGGTACGGAGTGGAGGGATAATGACCACACACGGAGTGGAGGGACAATGACCAGACACACGGAGTGGTGCGATAATGACCAGGTACGGAGTGGAGGGATAATGACCACACACGGAGTGGAGGGACAATGACCAGACACACGGAGTGGAGGGATAATGACCACACACGGAGTGGAGTCATAATGACCAGACACACGGAGTGGAGGGATAATGACCACACACGGAGTGGAGGAATAATGACCAGACACACAGAGTGGAAGGACAATGACCAGACAAACGGAGTGGATGGATGATGACCTCACACACGGAGTAGAGGGATAATGACTACACAGGGAGTGGAGGGATAATGACCAGACACACGGAGTGGAAGGATAATGACCATACATGGAGTGGAGGGATAATGACCAGACATGGAGTGGATGGATAATGACCAAACACACGGAGTGGAGGGGCAATGACCACACACGGAGTGGAGGGATAATGACCAGACACACGGAGTGGAGGGATAGTGACCACACACGGTGTGGAGGGATAATGACCAGACACACGGAGTAGAGGGATAATGACTACACACGGAGTGGAGGGATAATGACCAGACACACGGAGTGGAGGGATAGTGACCACACACGGTGTGGAGGGATAATGACCAGACACACGGAGTGGAGGGATAATGACCATACATGGAGTGGAGGGATAATGACCAGACATGGAGTGGATGGATAATGACCAAACACACGGAGTGGAGGGACAATGACCGGACACACGGAGAGGAGGGATAATGACCACACATGGAGTGGAGGGACAATGACCAAACACACGGAATGGAAGGACAATGACCAGACACACGGAGTGGAGGGATAATGACCAGATACGGAGTGGAGGGACAACGACCAGATACACGGAGTGGAAGGATAATGACCACACACGGAGTGGAGTCATAATGACCAGACACGCGGAATGGAGGGATAATGACCACACACGGAGTGGAGGGATAATGACCAGACACACAGCGTGGAAGGATAATGACCAGACACACGGAGTGCAGAGATAATGACCACACACGGAGTGGAGGGATAATGACCACACACTGAATGGAGGGATAATGACCAGACACACGGAGTGGATGGATAATGACCAGACACACGGAGAGGAGGTATAACGACCACGCACGGAGTGGAGGGCTAATGACCAGACACACGGAGTGGAGGGGTAATGACCACACACGGAGTGGAGGGAGAATGACCACACATGGAGTGGAGGGATAATGACCACACACGGAGTGGAGGGATAATGTCCAGACACACGGAGTGGAGGGATAATCACCAGACACACGGAGTGGAGGGATAATATCCAGACACATGGACTGGAGGGAGAATGGCCAGACACACGAAGTGGAGGGATAATGACCAGACACACAGAGTGGAGTGACAATGAGCAGACACACGGAGTGGAGGGATAATGACCACACACGGAATGGAGGGACAATGACCAGACAGACGGAGTGGAGGGATAATGACCAGACATGGAGTGGAGGGTTAACAACCAGACACACGGAGTGGAGGGATAATGACACACACGGAGTGGAGGGATAATGACCAGACACACGGTGTGGAGGGACAATGACCAGACATGGAGTGGAGGGATAATGACCAGACATGCAGTGGAGGGATAATGACCACACATGGAGTGGAGGGAGAATGACCAGACACACGGAATGGAGGGATAATGTCCAGACACACGGAATGGAGGGATAATGATCAGACACACGGAGTGGAGGGATAAAGACCACGCGCACAGAGTGGAGGGATAATGACCACACATACGGAGTGGACGAGTAATGAGCAGACACACGGAATGGAGGGACAATGACCACACACGGAGTGGAGGGACAATGACCACTCATGGAGTGGATGGATAATGACCAGACACACGGAGTGGAGGGACAATGACCAGACACACGGAGTGGAGGGATAATGACCAGACACACGGAGTGGAGGGATAATGACCAGACACATGGAGTGGAGGGATAATGACCACACAGGGAATGGAGGGATAATGACCAGACACATGGAGTAAATGGATAATGACCAGACATGGAGTGGAGGGTTAACGACCAGACACACGGAGTGGAGGGATAATGACACACACGGAGTGGAGGGATAATGACCAGACACACGGTGTGGAGGGACAATGACCAGACATGGAGTGGAGGGATAATGACCAGACATGCAGTGGAGGGACAATGACCACACACGGAGTGGAGGGATAATGACCAGACACACGGCGTGGAGGGATAATGACCAGACACACGGAATGGAGGGACAATGACCAGACACACGGAGTGGTGCGATAATGACCAGGTACGGAGTGGAGGGATAATGACCACACACGGAGTGGAGGGACAATGACCAGACACACGGAGTGGTGCGATAATGACCAGGTACGGAGTGGAGGGATAATGACCACACACGGAGTGGAGGGACAATGACCAGACACACGGAGTGGAGGGATAATGACCACACACGGAGTGGAGTCATAATGACCAGACACACGGAGTGGAGGGATAATGACCACACACGGAGTGGAGGAATAATGACCAGACACACAGAGTGGAAGGACAATGACCAGACAAACGGAGTGGATGGATGATGACCTCACACACGGAGTAGAGGGATAATGACTACACAGGGAGTGGAGGGATAATGACCAGACACACGGAGTGGAGGGATAATGACCATACATGGAGTGGAGGGATAATGACCAGACATGGAGTGGATGGATAATGACCAAACACACGGAGTGGAGGGGCAATGACCACACACGGAGTGGAGGGATAATGACCACACACGGAGTGGAGGGATAATGACCACACACACGGAGTGGAGGGAGAACGACCAGACACACAGAGTGGAGAGATAATGACCAGACACACGGAGTGGAGGGATAACGACCAGACACACAGAGTGGAGGGATAATGACCACACACGGAATGGAGGGATAATGACCAGACACACGGAGTGGATGGATAATGACGAGACACATGTAGAGCAGGTATAACGACCACACACGGAGTGGAGGGATAATGACCAGACACACAGAGTGGAGGGACAATGAGCAGACACACTGAGTGGAGGGATAATGACCAGACACACGGAATGGAGGGACAATGACCAGACAGACGGAGTGGAGGGATAATGACCAGAGAGACGGAGTGGAGGGAGAATGACCACACATGGAGTGGAGGGAGAATGACCACACATGGAGTGGAGGGATAATGACCACACACGGAGTGGAGGGATAATGACCAGACACACGGAGTGGAGGGATAATGACCACACACGGAGTGGAGGGATAATGACCAGACACATGGAATGGAGGGACAATGACCAGACACACGGAGTGGAGGGATAATGACCACACACGGAGAGGAGGGATAATGACCACACACACGGAGTGGAGGGATAATGACCAGACACACGGAGTGGAGGGATAATGACGACACACACGGAGTGGAGGGACAATGACCACACACACGGAATGGAGGGAGAATGACCAGACACACGGAGTGGAGGGATAATGACCACAGACGGAATGGAGGGATAATGACCAGACACACGGAGTGGAAGGATAATGACCAGACACACGGAGAGGAGGTATAACGACCACGCACGGAGTGGAGGGATAATGACCAGACACACGGAGTGGAGGGATAATGACCACACACGGAGTGGAGGGAGAATGACCACACATGGAGTGGAGGGATAATGACCACACACGGAGTGGAGGGACAATGACCAGACACACGGAGTGGAGGGATAATGACCACACACGGAGTGGAGGGATAATGACCAGACACACGGAATGGAAGGACAATGACCAGACACACGGAGTGGAGGGATAATGACCACACACGGAATGGAGTCATAATGACCAGACACACGGAGTAGAGGGATAATGACCACACACGGAGTGGAGGGATAATGACCAGACAGACGGAATGGAGGGATAATGTCCAGACACATGGAATGGAGGGATAATGACCAGACAGACGGAGTGGAGGGATAATCACCAGACACACGGAGTGGAGGGATAATGACCAGACATGCAGTGGAGGGATAATGACCACACATGGAGTGGAGGGATAATGACCAGACACACGGAGTGGAGGGATAATGACCACACACAGAGTGAAGGGATAATGACCACACACGGAGTGGAGGGATAATGACCAGACACACGGAGTGGAGGGATAATGACCACACACGGCGTGGAGGGATAATGACCAGACACACGGCGTGAAGGGATAATGACCAGACACACGGAGTGGAGGGATAATGACCAGACACACGGAATGGAAGGACAATGACCAGACACACGGAGTGGAGGGATAATGACCACACACGGAGTGGAGTCATAATGACCAGACACACGGAGTAGAGGGATAATGACCACACACGGAGTGGAGGGATAATGACCAGACACACAGAGTGGAGGGACAATGACCAGACAAACGGAGTGGATGGATGATGACCACACACACGGAGTAGAGGGATAATGACTACACACGGAGTGGAGGGATAATGACCAGACACACAGAGTGGAGGGATAGTGACCACACACGGAGTGGAGGGATAATGACCAGACACATGGAATGGAGGGGACAATGACCAGACACACGGAGTGGAGGATAATGACCACACACGGAGAGGAGGGATAATGACCACACACACGGAGTGGAGGGATAATGACCAGACACACGGAGTGGAGGGATAATGACGACACACACGGAGTGGAGGGACAATGACCACACACACGGAATGGAGGGACAATGACCAGACGCACGGAGTGGAGGGATAATGACCACAGACGGAATGGAGGGATAATGACCAGACACACGGAGTGGAAGGATAATGACCAGACACACGGAGAGGAGGTATAACGACCACGCACGGAGTGGAGGGATAATGACCAGACACACGGAGTGGAGGGATAATGACCACACACGGAGTGGAGGGAGAATGACCACACATGGAGTGGAGGGATAATGACCACACACGGAGTGGAGGGACAATGACCAGACACACGGAGTGGAGGGATAATGACCACACACGGAGTGGAGGGATAATGACCAGACACACGGAATGGAAGGACAATGACCAGACACACGGAGTGGAGGGATAATGACCACACACGGAATGGAGTCATAATGACCAGACACACGGAGTAGAGGGATAATGACCACACACGGAGTGGAGGGATAATGACCAGACAGACGGAATGGAGGGATAATGTCCAGACACATGGAATGGAGGGATAATGACCAGACAGACGGAGTGGAGGGATAATCACCAGACACACGGAGTGGAGGGATAATGACCAGACATGCAGTGGAGGGATAATGACCACACATGGAGTGGAGGGATAATGACCAGACACACGGAGTGGAGGGATAATGACCACACACAGAGTGAAGGGATAATGACCACACACGGAGTGGAGGGATAATGACCAGACACACGGAGTGGAGGGATAATGACCACACACGGCGTGGAGGGATAATGACCAGACACACGGCGTGAAGGGATAATGACCAGACACACGGAGTGGAGGGATAATGATCAGACACACGGAATGGAAGGACAATGACCAGACACACGGAGTGGAGGGATAATGACCACACACGGAGTGGAGTCATAATGACCAGACACACGGAGTAGAGGGATAATGACCACACACGGAGTGGAGGGATAATGACCAGACACACAGAGTGGAGGGACAATGACCAGACAAACGGAGTGGATGGATGATGACCACACACACGGAGTAGAGGGATAATGACTACACACGGAGTGGAGGGATAATGACCAGACACACAGAGTGGAGGGATAGTGACCACACACGGAGTGGAGGGATAATGACCAGACACACGGAGTGGAGGGATAATGACCAAACATGGAGTGGAGGGATAATGTCCAGACATTGAGTGGATGCACAATGACCAAACGCACGGAGTGGAGGGACAATGACCGGACACACGGAGTGGAGGGATAATGACCACACACGGAGTGGAGGGACAATGACCAGACACACGGAATGGAAGGACAATGACCAGACACACGGAGTGGAGGGATAATGACCAGATACGGAGTGGAGGGACAATGACCAGACACACGGAGTCGAAGGATAATGACCACACACGGAGTGGAGTCATAATGACCAGACACACGGAATGCAGGGATAATGACCACACACGGAGTGGAGGGATAATGACCAGACACACAGCGTGGAAGGATAATGACCAGACACACGGAGTGCAGAGATAATGACCACACACGGAGTGGAGGGACAATGACCACACACACAGAGTGGAGGGATAATGACCACACACGGAGTGGAGGGATAATGACCAGACACATGGAATGGAGGGACAATGACCAGACACACGGAGTGGAGGGATAATGACCACACACGGAGAGGAGGGATAATGACCACACACACGGAGTGGAGGGATAATGACCAGACACACGGAGCGGAGGAATAATGACCACACACACGGAATGGAGGGACAATGATCAGACACACGGAGTGGAGGGATAATGACCACACACGGAATGGAGGGATAATGACCAGACACACGGAGTGGATGGATAATGACCAGACACACGGAGAGGAGGTATAACGACCACGCACGGACTGGAGGGATAATGACCAGACACACGGAGTGGAGGGATAATGACCACACACGGAGTGGAGGGAGAATGACCACACATGGAGTGGAGGGATAATGACCACACACGGAGTGGAGGGATAATGACCAGACACAGGGAGTGGAGGGATAATCACCATACATGGAGTGGAGGGATAATGACCAGACATGGAGTGGATGGATAATGACCAAACACACAGAGTGGAGGGACAATGACCGGACACACGGAGAGGAGGGATAATGACCACACACGGAGTGGAGGGACAATGACCAGACACACGGAATGGAAGGACAATGACCAGACACACGGAGTGGAGGGATAATGACCAGATACGGAGTGGAGGGACAATGACCAGACACACGGAGTGGAAGGATAATGACCACACACGGAGTGGAGTCATAATGACCAGACACGCGGAATGGAGGGATAATGACCACACACGGAGTGGAGGGATAATGACCAGACACACAGCGTGGAAGGGTAATGACCAGACACACGGAGTGCAGAGATAATGACCACACACGGAGTGGAGGGATAATGACCACACACTGAATGGAGGGATAATGACCAGACACACGGAGTGGATGGATAATGACCAGACACACGGGGAGGAGGTATAACGACCACGCACGGAGTGGAGGGATAATGACCAGACACACGGAGTGGAGGGATAATGACCACACACGGAGTGGAGGGAGAATGACCATACATGGAGTGGAGGGATAATGACCACACACGGAGTGGAGGGATAATGTCCAGACACACGGAGTGGAGGGATAATCACCAGACACACGGAGTGGAGGGATAATGTCCAGACACATGGACTGGAGGGATAATGGCCAGACACACGAAGTGGAGGGATAATGACCAGACACACAGAGTGGAGTGACAATGAGCAGACACACGGAGTGGAGGGATAATGACCACACACGGAATGGAGGGACAATGACCAGACAGACGGAGTGGAGGGATAATGACCAGACATGGAGTGGAGGGTTAACAACCAGACACACGGAGTGGCGGGATAATGACACACATGGAGTGGAGGGATAATGACCAGACACACGGTGTGGAGGGACAATGACCAGACATGGAGTGGAGGGATAATGACCAGACATGCAGTGGAGGGATAATGACCACACATGGAGTGGAGGGATAATGACCAGACACACGGAATGGAGGGATAATGTCCAGACACACGGAATGGAGGGATAATGATCAGACACACGGAGTGGAGGGATAAAGACCACGCACACGGAGTGGAGGGATAATGACCACACATACGGAGTGGACGAGTAATGAGCAAACACACGGAATGGAGGGACAATGACCACACACGGAGTGGAGGGACAATGACCACTCATGGAGTGGATGGATAATGACCAGACACACGGAGTGGAGGGACAATGACCAGACACACGGAGTGGAGGGATAATGTCCAGACACATGGATTGGAGGGATGATGACCAGACACCCGGAGTGGAGGGATAATGACCAGACACACAGAGTGGAGGGACAATGAGCAGACACACTGAGTGGAGGGACAATGACCAGACAGACGGAGTGGAGGGACAATGACCAGACAGACGGAGTGGAGGGATAATGACCAGACAGACGGAGTGGAGGGAGAAGGACCACACATGGAGTGGAGAGATAATGACCACACACGGAGTGGAGGGATAATGACCAGACACACGGAATGGAGGGATAATGTCCAGACACACGGAATGGAGGGATAATGATCAGACACACGGAGTGGAGGGATAAAGACCACGCACACGGAGTGGAGGGATAATGACCACACATACGGAGTGGACGAGTAATGAGCAGACACACGGAATGGAGGGACAATGGCCACACACGGAGTGGAGGGACAATGACCACTCATGGAGTGGATGGATAATGACCAGACACACGGAGTGGAGGGTGAATGACCAGACACATGGAGTGGAGAGATAATGACCAGACATGGAGTGGAGGGGTAATGACCAGACAAACGGAGTGGAGGGATGATCACCAGACACACGGAGTGGAGGGATAATGACCAGACATGCAGTGGAGGGATAATGACCACACATGGAGTGGAGGGATAATGACCAGACACACGGAGTGGAGGGATAATGACCACACACAGAGTGAAGGGATAATGACCACACACTGAGTGGAGGGATAATGACCAGACACACGGAGTGGAGGGATAATGACCACACAAGGCGTGGAGGGATAATGACCAGACACACGGCGTGAAGGGATAATGACCAGACACACGGAGTGGAGAGATAATGACCAGACACACGGAATGGAAGGACAATGACCAGACACACGGAGTGGTGGGATAATGACCAGGTACGGAGTGGAGGGATAATGACCACACACGGAGTGGAGGGACAATGACCAGACACACGGAGTGGAGGGATAATGACCACACACGGAGTGGAGTCATAATGACCAGACACACGGAGTAGAGGGATAATGACCACACACGGAGTGGAGGGATAATGACCAGACACACAGAGTGGAGGGACAATGACCAGACAAACGGAGTGGATGGATGATGACCACACACACGGAGTAGAGGGATAATGACTACACACGGAGTGGAGGGATAATGACCAGACACACAGAGTGGAGGGATAGTGACCACACACGGAGTGGAGGGATAATGACCAGACACACGGAGTGGAGGGATAATGACCATACATGGAGTGGAGGGATAATGTCCAGACATGGAGTGGATGGACAATGACCAAACACACGGAGTGGAGGGACAATGACCGGACACACGGAGTGGAGGGATAATGACCACACACGGAGTGGAGGGACAATGACCAGACACACGGAATAGAAGGACAATGACCAGACACACGGAGTGGAGGGATAATGACCAGATACGGAGTGGAGGGACAATGACCAGACACACGGAGTGGAAGGATAATGACCACACACGGAGTGGAGTCATAATGACCAGACACACGGAATGCAGGGATAATGACCACACACGGAGTGGAGGGATAATGACCAGACACACAGCGTGGAAGGATAATGACCAGACACACGGAGTGCAGAGATAATGACCACACACGGAGTGGAGGGACAATGACCACACACACAGAGTGGAGGGATAATGACCACACACGGAGTGGAGGGATAATGACCAGACACACGGAGTGGAGGGATAATGACCACACACACGGAGTGGAGGGACAATGACCACACACACGGAATGGAGGGACAATGATCAGACACACGGAGTGGAGGGATAATGACCACACACGGAATGGAGGGATAATGACCAGACACACGGAGTGGATGGATAAAGACCAGACACACGGAGAGGAGGTATAACGACCACGCACGGAGTGGAGGGATAATGACCAGACACACGGAGTGGAGGGATAATGACCACACACGGAGTGGAGGGAGAATGACCACACATGGAGTGGAGGGATAATGACCACACACGGAGTGGAGGGATAATGACCAGACACACGGAGTGGAGGGATAATCACCAGACACACGGAGTGGAGGGATGATGACCAGACACACGGAATGGAGGGATAATGTCCAGACACATGGAATGGAGGGATAATGACCAGACACACGGAGTGGAGGGATAATGACCAGACACACAGAGTGGAGGGACAATGAGCAGACACACGGAGTGCAGGGATAATGACCACACACGGAATGGAGGGACAATGACCAGACAGACGGAGTGGAGGGATAATGACCAGACATGGAGTGGAGGGTTAACGACCAGACACACGGAGTGGAGGGATAATGACACACACGGAGTGGAGGGATAATGACCAGACACACGGTGTGGAGGGACAATGACCAGACATGGAGTGGAGGGATAATGACCAGACATGCAGTGGAGGGATAATGACCACACATGGAGTGGAGGGATAATGACCAGACACACGGAATGGAGGGATAATGTCCAGACACAGGGAGTGGAGGGATAATCACCATACATGGAGTGGAGGGATAATGACCAGACATGGAGTGGATGGATAATGACCAAACACACAGAGTGGAGGGACAATGACCGGACACACGGAGAGGAGGGATAATGACCACACACGGAGTGGAGGGACAATGACCAGACACACGGAATGGAAGGACAATGACCAGACACACGGAGTGGAGGGATAATGACCAGATACGGAGTGGAGGGACAATGACCAGACACACGGAGTGGAAGGATAATGACCACACACGGAGTGGAGTCATAATGACCAGACACGCGGAATGGAGGGATAATGACCACACACGGAGTGGAGGGATAATGACCAGACACACAGCGTGGAAGGATAATGACCAGACACACGGAGTGCAGAGATAATGACCACACACGGAGTGGAGGGATAATGACCACACACTGAATGGAGGGATAATGACCAGACACACGGAGTGGATGGATAATGACCAGACACACGGGGAGGAGGTATAACGACCACGCACGGAGTGGAGGGATAATGACCAGACACACGGAGTGGAGGGATAATGACCACACACGGAGTGGAGGGAGAATGACCACACATGGAGTGGAGGGATAATGACCACACACGGAGTGGAGGGATAATGTCCAGACACACGGAGTGGAGGGATAATCACCAGACACACGGAGTGGAGGGATAATGTCCAGACACATGGACTGGAGGGATAATGGCCAGACACACGAAGTGGAGGGATAATGACCAGACACACAGAGTGGAGTGACAATGAGCAGACACACGGAGTGGAGGGATAATGACCACACACGGAATGGAGGGACAATGACCAGACAGACGGAGTGGAGGGATAATGACCAGACATGGAGTGGAGGGTTAACAACCAGACACACGGAGTGGCGGGATAATGACACACATGGAGTGGAGGGATAATGACCAGACACACGGTGTGGAGGGACAATGACCAGACATGGAGTGGAGGGATAATGACCAGACATGCAGTGGAGGGATAATGACCACACATGGAGTGGAGGGATAATGACCAGACACACGGAATGGAGGGATAATGTCCAGACACACGGAATGGAGGGATAATGATCAGACACACGGAGTGGAGGGATAAAGACCACGCACACGGAGTGGAGGGATAATGACCACACATACGGAGTGGACGAGTAATGAGCAAACACACGGAATGGAGGGACAATGACCACACACGGAGTGGAGGGACAATGACCACTCATGGAGTGGATGGATAATGACCAGACACACGGAGTGGAGGGACAATGACCAGACACACGGAGTGGAGGGATAATGTCCAGACACATGGATTGGAGGGATGATGACCAGACACCCGGAGTGGAGGGATAATGACCAGACACACAGAGTGGAGGGACAATGAGCAGACACACTGAGTGGAGGGACAATGACCAGACAGACGGAGTGGAGGGACAATGACCAGACAGACGGAGTGGAGGGATAATGACCAGACAGACGGAGTGGAGGGAGAAGGACCACACATGGAGTGGAGAGATAATGACCACACACGGAGTGGAGGGATAATGACCAGACACACGGAATGGAGGGATAATGTCCAGACACACGGAATGGAGGGATAATGATCAGACACACGGAGTGGAGGGATAAAGACCACGCACACGGAGTGGAGGGATAATGACCACACATACGGAGTGGACGAGTAATGAGCAGACACACGGAATGGAGGGACAATGGCCACACACGGAGTGGAGGGACAATGACCACTCATGGAGTGGATGGATAATGACCAGACACACGGAGTGGAGGGTGAATGACCAGACACATGGAGTGGAGAGATAATGACCAGACATGGAGTGGAGGGGTAATGACCAGACAAACGGAGTGGAGGGATGATCACCAGACACACGGAGTGGAGGGATAATGACCAGACATGCAGTGGAGGGATAATGACCACACATGGAGTGGAGGGATAATGACCAGACACACGGAGTGGAGGGATAATGACCACACACAGAGTGAAGGGATAATGACCACACACTGAGTGGAGGGATAATGACCAGACACACGGAGTGGAGGGATAATGACCACACAAGGCGTGGAGGGATAATGACCAGACACACGGCGTGAAGGGATAATGACCAGACACACGGAGTGGAGAGATAATGACCAGACACACGGAATGGAAGGACAATGACCAGACACACGGAGTGGTGGGATAATGACCAGGTACGGAGTGGAGGGATAATGACCACACACGGAGTGGAGGGACAATGACCAGACACACGGAGTGGAGGGATAATGACCACACACGGAGTGGAGTCATAATGACCAGACACACGGAGTAGAGGGATAATGACCACACACGGAGTGGAGGGATAATGACCAGACACACAGAGTGGAGGGACAATGACCAGACAAACGGAGTGGATGGATGATGACCACACACACGGAGTAGAGGGATAATGACTACACACGGAGTGGAGGGATAATGACCAGACACACAGAGTGGAGGGATAGTGACCACACACGGAGTGGAGGGATAATGACCAGACACACGGAGTGGAGGGATAATGACCATACATGGAGTGGAGGGATAATGTCCAGACATGGAGTGGATGGACAATGACCAAACACACGGAGTGGAGGGACAATGACCGGACACACGGAGTGGAGGGATAATGACCACACACGGAGTGGAGGGACAATGACCAGACACACGGAATAGAAGGACAATGACCAGACACACGGAGTGGAGGGATAATGACCAGATACGGAGTGGAGGGACAATGACCAGACACACGGAGTGGAAGGATAATGACCACACACGGAGTGGAGTCATAATGACCAGACACACGGAATGCAGGGATAATGACCACACACGGAGTGGAGGGATAATGACCAGACACACAGCGTGGAAGGATAATGACCAGACACACGGAGTGCAGAGATAATGACCACACACGGAGTGGAGGGACAATGACCACACACACAGAGTGGAGGGATAATGACCACACACGGAGTGGAGGGATAATGACCAGACACACGGAGTGGAGGGATAATGACCACACACACGGAGTGGAGGGACAATGACCACACACACGGAATGGAGGGACAATGATCAGACACACGGAGTGGAGGGATAATGACCACACACGGAATGGAGGGATAATGACCAGACACACGGAGTGGATGGATAAAGACCAGACACACGGAGAGGAGGTATAACGACCACGCACGGAGTGGAGGGATAATGACCAGACACACGGAGTGGAGGGATAATGACCACACACGGAGTGGAGGGAGAATGACCACACATGGAGTGGAGGGATAATGACCACACACGGAGTGGAGGGATAATGACCAGACACACGGAGTGGAGGGATAATCACCAGACACACGGAGTGGAGGGATGATGACCAGACACACGGAATGGAGGGATAATGTCCAGACACATGGAATGGAGGGATAATGACCAGACACACGGAGTGGAGGGATAATGACCAGACACACAGAGTGGAGGGACAATGAGCAGACACACGGAGTGCAGGGATAATGACCACACACGGAATGGAGGGACAATGACCAGACAGACGGAGTGGAGGGATAATGACCAGACATGGAGTGGAGGGTTAACGACCAGACACACGGAGTGGAGGGATAATGACACACACGGAGTGGAGGGATAATGACCAGACACACGGTGTGGAGGGACAATGACCAGACATGGAGTGGAGGGATAATGACCAGACATGCAGTGGAGGGATAATGACCACACATGGAGTGGAGGGATAATGACCAGACACACGGAATGGAGGGATAATGTCCAGACACACGGAATGGAGGGATAATGATCAGACACACGGAGTGGAGGGATAAAGACAACGCACACGGAGTGGAGGGATAATGACACACACGGAGTGGAGGGATAATGACCAGACACACGGTGTGGAGGGACAATGACCAGACATGGAGTGGAGGGATAATGACCAGACATGCAGTGGAGGGATAATGACCACACATGGAGTGGAGGAATAATGACCAGACAAACGGAGTGGAGGGATAATGACCACACACAGAGTGGAGGGATAATGACCACACACGGAGTGGTGGGATAATGACCAGACAGACGGAGTGGAGGGAGAAGGACCACACACGGAGTGGAGGGTGAATGACCAGACACATGGAGTGGAGAGATAATGACCACACACGGAGTGGAGGGATGATGACCAGACACACGGAATGGAGGAATAATGTCCAGACACACGGAATGGAGGGATAATGATCAGACACACGGAGTGGAGGGATAAAGACCACGCACACGGAGTGGAGGGATAATGACCACACATACGGTGTCGACGAGTAATGAGCAGACACACGGAATGGAGGGACAAAGGCCACACACGGAGTGGAGGGACAATGACCACAAATGGAGTGGATGGATAATGACCAGACACACGGAGGGAGGGACAATGACCCGACACACGGAGTGGAGCGATAATGACCAGACACACGGAGTGGATGGATAATGACCAGACACGTGGAGTGGAGGGATAATGACCACACAGGGAGTGGAGGGATAAAGACCAGACACATGGAGTGAATGTATAATGACCAGACATGGAGTGGAGGGTTAATGACCAGACAAACGGAGTGGAGGGATAATCACCAGACACACGGAGTGGAGGGATAATGACCAGTCATGGAGTGGAGGGATAATGACCAGACACACGGAGTGGAGCGTTAATGACACACACGGAGTGGAGGGATAATGACCAGACACACGGAGTGGAGGGATAATGACCAGACACACGGAGTGGAGGGATAATGAACACACACAAAGTGGAGGGATAATGACAACACACGGAGTGGAGGGATAATGACCAGACACACGGAGTGGAGGGATAATGACCACACACGGCGTGGAGGGATAATAACCACACACGGAGTGGAGTCATAATGACCAGACACACGGAGTAGAGGGATAATGACTACACACGGAGTGGACGGATAATGACCAGACACACGGAGTGGAGGGATAATGACCACACACGGTGTGGAGGGATAATGACCAGACACACGGAGTGGAGGGATAATGACCATACATGGAGTGGAGGGATAATGACCAGACATGGAGTGGATGGATAATGACCAAACACACGGAGTGGAGGGACAATGACCGGACACACGGAGTGGAAGGACAATGACCAGACACACGGAGTGGAGGGATAATGACCACACACGGAGTGGAGGGATAATGACCAGGCACACAGCGTGGAAGGATAATGACCAGACACACGGAGTGCAGAGATAATGACCACACACGGAGTGGAGGGATAATGACCACACACTGAATGGAGGGATAATGACCAGACACACGGAGTGGATGGATAATGACCAGACACACGGAGAGGAGGTATAACGACCACGCACGGAGTGGAGGGATAATGACCAGACACACGGAGTGGAGGGATAATGACCACACACGGAGTGGAGGGAGAATGACCACACATGGAGTGGAGGGATAATGACCACACACGGAGTGGAGGGATAATGTCCAGACACACGGAGTGGAGGGATAATCACCAGACACACGGAGTGGAGGGATAATGTCCAGACACATGGACTGGAGGGATAATGGCCAGACACACGAAGTGGAGGGATAATGACCAGACACACAGAGTGGAGTGACAATGAGCAGACACACGGAGTGGAGGGATAATGACCACACACGGAATGGAGGGACAATGACCAGACAGACGGAGTGGAGGGATAATGTCCAGACACACGGAATGGAGGGATAATGATCAGACACACGGAGTGGAGGGATAAAGACCACGCACACGGAGTGGAGGGATAATGACCACACATACGGAGTGGACGAGTAATGAGCAGACACACGGAATGGAGGGACAATGGCCACACACGGAGTGGAGGGACAATGACCACTCATGGAGTGGATGGATAATGACCAGACACACGGAGTGGAGGGTGAATGACCAGACACATGGAGTGGAGAGATAATGACCAGACATGGAGTGGAGGGATAATGACCAGACAAACGGAGTGGAGGGATGATCACCAGACACACGGAGTGGAGGGATAATGACCAGACATGCAGTGGAGGGATAATGACCACACATGGAGTGGAGGGATAATGACCAGACACACGGAGTGGAGGGATAATGACCACACACGGCGTGGAGGGATAATGACCAGACACAGAGTGGAGGGATAATGACCACACACGGAGTGGAGGGATAATGACCAGACAGACGGAGTGGAGGGAGAAGGACCACACACGGAGTGGAGGGTGAATGACCAGACACATGGAGTGGAGAGATAATGACCACACACGGAGTGGAGGGATAATGACCAGACACACGGAATGGAGGGATAATGTCCAGACACACGGAATGGAGGGATAATGATCAGACACACGGAGTGGAGGGATAAAGACCACGCACACGGAGTGGAGGGATAATGACCACACATACGGAGTCGACGAGTAATGAGCAGACGCACGGAATGGAGGGACAAAGGCCACACACGGAGTGGAGGGACAATGACCACTCATGGAGTGGATGGATAATGACCAGACACACGGAGGGAGGGACAATGACCCGACACACGGAGTGGAGCGATAATGACCAGACACACGGAGTGGATGGATAATGACCAGACACGTGGAGTGGAGGGATAATGACCACACAGGGAGTGGAGGGATAAAGACCAGACACATGGAGTGAATGTATAATGACCAGACATGGAGTGGAGGGTTAATGACCAGACAAACGGAGTGGAGGGATAATCACCAGACACACGGAGTGGAGGGATAATGACCAGTCATGGAGTGGAGGGATAATGACCAGACACACGGAGTGGAGCGTTAATGACACACACGGAGTGGAGGGATAATGACCAGACACACGGAGTGGAGGGATAATGACCAGACAGACGGAGTGGAGAGATAATGACCACACACAAAGTGGAGGGATAATGACAACACACGGAGTGGAGGGATAATGACCAGACACACGGAGTGGAGGGATAATGACCACACACGGCGTGGAGGGATAATGACCACACACGGAGTGGAGTCATAATGACCAGACACACGGAGTAGAGGGATAATGACGACACACGGAGTGGAGGGATAATGACCAGACACACAGAGTGGAGGAACAATGACCAGACAAACGGAGTGGATGGATGATGACCACACACACGGAGTAGAGGGATAATGACTACACACGGAGTGGACGGATAATGACCAGACACACGGAGTGGAGGGATAGTGACCACACACGGTGTGGAGGGATAATGACCAGACACACGGAGTGGAGGGATAATGACCATACATGGAGTGGAGGGATAATGACCAGACATGGAGTGGATGGATAATGACCAAACACACGGAGTGGAGGGACAATGACCGGACACACGGAATGGAAGGACAATGACCAGACACACGGAGTGGAGGGATAATGACCAGATACGGAGTGGAGGGACAATGACCAGACACACGGAGTGGAAGGATAATGACCACACACGGAGTGGAGGGATAATGACCAGACGCACAGCGTGGAAGGATAATGACCAGACACACGGAGTGCAGAGATAATGACCACACACGGAGTGGAGGGATAATGACCACACACTGAATGGAGGGATAATGACCAGACACACGGAGTGGATGGATAATGACCAGACACACGGAGAGGAGGTATAACGACCACGCACGGAGTGGAGGGATAATGACCAGACACACGGAGTGGAGGGATAATGACCACACACGGAGTGGAGGGAGAATGACCACACATGGAGTGGAGGGATAATGACCACACACGGAGTGGAGGGATAATGTCCAGACACACGGAGTGGAGGGATAATCACCAGACACACGGAGTGGAGGGATAATGTCCAGACACATGGACTGGAGGGATAATGGCCAGACACACGAAGTGGAGGGATAATGACCAGACACACAGAGTGGAGTGACAATGAGCAGACACACGGAGTGGAGGGATAATGACCACACACGGAATGGAGGGACAATGACCAGACAGACGGAGTGGAGGGATAATGACCAGACATGGAGTGGAGGGTTAACAACCAGACACACGGAGTGGAGGGATAATGACACACACGGAGTGGAGGGATAATGACCAGACACACGGTGTGGAGGGACAATGACCAGACATGGAGTGGAGGGATAATGACCAGACATGCAGTGGAGGGATAATGACCACACATGGAGTGGAGGGATAATGACCAGACACACGGAATGGAGGGATAATGATCAGACACACGGAGTGGAGGGATAAAGACCACGCACACGGAGTGGAGGGATAATGACCACACATACGGAGTGGACGAGTAATGAGCAGACACACGGAATGGAGGGACAATGACCACACACGGAGTGGAGGGACAATGACCACTCATGGAGTGGATGGATAATGACCAGACACACGGAGTGGAGGGACAATGACCAGACACACGGAGTGGAGGGATAATGACCAGACACACGGAGTGGAGGGATAATGACCAGACACATGGAGTGGAGGGATAATGACCACACAGGGAATGGAGGGATAATGACCAGACACATGGAGTGAATGGATAATGACCAGACATGGAGTGGAGGGTTAACGACCAGACACACGGAGTGGAGGGATAATGACACACACGGAGTGGAGGGATAATGACCAGACACACGGTGTGGAGGGACAATGACCAGACATGGAGTGGAGGGATAATGACCAGACATGCAGTGGAGGGATAATGACCACACATGGAGTGGAGGGATAATGACCAGACACACGGAGTGGAGGGATAACGACCACACACAGAGTGGAGGGATAATGACCACACACGGAGTGGAGGGATAATGACCAGACGCACAGAGTGGAGGGATAATGACCACACACGGCGTGGAGGGATAATGACCAGACACACGGCGTGGAGGGATAATGACCAGACACACGGAATGGAGGGACAATGACCAGACACACGGAGTGGTGGGATAATGACCAGGTACGGAGTGGAGGGATAATGACCACACACGGAGTGGAGGGATAATGACCAGACACACGGAGTGGAGGGATAGTGACCACACACGGAGTGGAGGGATAATGACCAGACACACGGAGTGGAGGGATAATGACCATACATGGAGTGGAGGGATAATGACCAGACATGGAGTGGATGGATAATGACCAAATACACGGAGTGGAGGGACAATGACCGGACACACGGAGTGGAGGGATAATGTCCACACACGGAGTGGAGGGATAATGACCACACACGGAGTGGAGGGATAATGACCACACACACGGAGTGGAGGGATAACGACCAGACACACAGAGTGGAGGGATAATGACCAGACACACGGAGTGGAGGGATAACGACCAGACACACAGAGTGGAGGGATAATGACCACACACGGAATGGAGGGATAATGACCAGACACATGGAGTGGATGGATAATGACGAGACACATGGAGAGGAGGTATAACGACCACACACGGAGTGGAGGGATAATGACCAGACACACAGAGTGGAGGGTCAATGAGCAGACACACTGAGTGGAGGGATAATGACCAGACACACGGAATGGAGGGACAATGACCAGACAGACGGAGTGGAGGGATAATGACCAGACAGACGGAGTGGAGGGAGAATGACCACACATGGAGTGGAGAGAGAATGACCACACATGGAGTGGAGGGATAATGACCACACACGGAGTGGAGGGATAATGACCAAACACTGAGTGGACGGAAAATGACCAGTCACACGGAGTGGAGGGATAAAGACCATGCACACGGAGTGGAGGGATAATTACCACACTTGCGGAGTGGAGGGATAATGAGCAGAGGCACGGAATGGAGGGAGAATGACCACACACGGAGTGGAGGGACAATGACCAGACATGGACTGGATGGAGAATGATCAGACACACTGAGTGGAGGGATAATCACCAGACACACGGAGTGGAGGGATAATGACCAGGCATGGAGTGGAGGGATAATGACTAGACACACGGAGTGGAGGGATAATGACACACACGGAGTGGAGGGATAATGACCAGACACACGGTGTGGAGGGATAATGACCAGACATGGAGTGGAGGGATAATGACCAGACACACGGAGTGGAGGGATAATGACCACACACAGAGTGGAGGGATAATGACCATACACACTGTGTGGAGGTATAATGACCAGACACACGGAGTGGAGGGATAATGACCAGACACACGGAGTGGAGGGATAATGACCAGACGTGGAATGGAGGGATAATGACCAGACACGAAGTGGAGGTATAATGACCAGATACACGGAGTGGATGGACAATGACCACACACGGAGTGGAGGGATAATGACCAGACATGGAGTGGAGGGATAATGACCAGATGCCGAGTGTAGGGATAATGACCGAACACACGGAGTGGAGGGATAATAACCAAACACACGGAGTGGAGGGATAATGACCAGACATGGAGTGGAGGGATAATGACCAGACACACGGAGTGAAGGGATAATGACCAGACACACATAGTGGAGGGATAATGACCAGACACACGGAATGGAGGGATAATGACCTCACACGCAGTGGAGGGAAAATGACCACACACGGAATGGAGGGATAATGACTAGACACATGGAGTGGAGGGTCATGGATTATGTATTTGCAATGGAGGGATTTGAATCAAGTGCAGATAGGGAATGGTGGTTAATGGACCATGTAGAAGGACAATGGATAAATAGTCCTTGTATTGTCAGGGAATTTAGTGGTTTGTACCAGGTATAGGGACTGGGGGTATATTTACCATATACAGACATGGAATGTAGTGATATGGATCATGTGTGGAAAGGGAATGTAAGGATATGGTCCATGTGCTCGATATGGAGGATCTGTGACATTAATGGGATCTGACAGGATGTGGACCATGTTTTGAGAGTGGGTGGATATGGACCATGAAAAGAAAGAGGGAATGGAGAGATATGGATCGTCCAAGGAAACGACCAATATACAGAGAGGGAATAGAGCGATATTGACCATTAACAGACAGGGAAAGGGGAGTTATGGACCATGTGTGTGGAATGCAGGGATATGGTCCATGTACAGGGAATGGTGAGATGTGATCCATGTGCAGACAGGAGATGGAGGTATTTGGACCATGCACAGGGGATGGAGCGATATGAACGTGTACAGACAGGGAAGAGAGGGATGTGGATCCTGTACAGACTGGGAATGGAGGGATATGGACCATGTACAGAGATTGGGAGCAGATGGAGCATGGACTTGGACTGGGGGCATATGAGCCAATACTCTCAGGGAACTGTGGGATCTGGACCAGGTACCGGGAATATAGGGATATGGACCAGGTACCGGGAATACAGAGATATGGACCAGGTACCGGGAATATAGAGATATGGACCAGATACTGGGAATATAGGGATATGGGCCATGTACAGACAAGAGATGAAGGGATCTGGACCAGGTATAGACAGGGAATATAGGAATATGGGCCATGTGCAGGGAACGTAAGGATACCAGGTACAAGGCAAATGACCATACACAGTCAGGAAATGGAGGGATATTGACCATGAGCAGAAAGGGAAAGAGGAGCTATGGACCATATGTAGGAAATTGGGAAATATGGTCCATGTACAGGGAATAAGGGAATATGGTCCAATTGCAGACAGTGAATGGAGAGATTTGGACCACGTACAGGGAATGATGGGATATGGAACATGTAGAGACAGGGAATGGGGACCTAGACTACATACAAACGAGGAATGGAAGGATATGGATTGTGTACAGACAGGGGATGTAAGGATTTGGACCATGTCAGATAATGGAGGTATATGGACCATGTACAGGAAATGGAGAGATCTGTATCATGTATGGGGACTGATGGGACACAAACCATGTCCTGAGAATGGTGGGATATGGACCATGGAGAGACAGGGAATGGAGAGATATAGACTGGGTACAAGGAAATGGACAATATACAGACAGGCAATAGAGGGACGTGGACCATGTAGAGGCAGGCAGTGGAGGGATATGCACCATGTATATAGAATGGAGTGGTATGTACCATGAACAAGCCAGGAATGGAGGGATATGGACTGTGTACATTTAGGGAATGGAGAGAAATTGACCATGTACAGACAGGGAATGGTGAGGCATGGACCATGTATAGGGAATGGGAAGATGTGCTGTCAGGGAACTGAGAGATGTGGACCAGGTACAGGGAATGGAGATATATTTACCATGTACAGGCAGGGAGTGGAAGAATATGGATCCTGTACTGACAGGGAATGGAGGGATATGGACAGTGTACAGAGAGGGAATGGAATGATATTTACCATGTACAGACAGGGAATGAGGGGATATGGACCATGTACAGACAGGGAATGAGGGGATATGGACCGTGTACAGACAGGGAATGAGGGGATATGGATCATATACACAGAATGGAAGGACTTGGATCATGTACATGGAATGGAAGGAAGTGGACCATGTATGGAGTGGGAATGGAGGGATATGGACTGTGTACAGGGGTTACCAGATATGGTCCATGTACTGTCAGGGAATTGAGTGATTTGAGGCAGGGACAGTGAATAGAGAGATATTGACCATGTCCTGATAGGAAATGGAGGGATAATGACCATGCAGAGAGAGTGTATGAAGATATATGGACTGTGTACAGGGAATGAGAGATATGGACCATGTACACAGATTGCAGGGATATAGACCATATAAACAAAATGGAGTGATATGGCACATGGACATACAGAGAATGGGAGGATGTGGACCATGGAGATATAATGGAGAGATCTGTACCATGTACAGACAATTAAGAGATATGGACAATGTACTGTGAATGGAGGGATATGGATATTGAACAGAGAATGGAGGCTTGTATCATGGAGAGATAGGAAATGGACAGATATGGAGCATGTACAGGGAATGGAGGGATATAGACCATGTAGAAACAGGAAAGGGAGATGTAGACCATATACAGGGAATGGGGAGCTATGGTCCATGTGCAGACAGGCAATGGAAGGATCTGGACCATGTGCAGGGAATGGAGGTGTAACTCTCAGGTTCTGTCATCTGTGTAAGTATTGGGAAGACAATATCTGGCCCTGTGTAAGTGTAGGGAAGACAATCTCTGGCCCTGTGTCTCGGGAAGACAATCTCTGGCCCTGTGTAAGTCTCGGGAAGACAATCCCTGGCCCTGTGTAAGTGTAGGGAGGACAATCTCTGGCCCTGTGTCTCGGGAAGTCAATCCCTGGCCCTGTGTAAGTGTAAAGAAGACAGTCTCTGGCCCTGTGTAAGTCACGGGAAGACAATCTCCGGCCCTGTGTAAGTGTAGGGAAGACAGTCTCTGGCCCTGTGTAAGTCTTGGGAAGACAATCTCTGGCCCTGTGGAAGTGTAGGGAAGACAATCTCTGGCCCTGTGTAAGTCTCGGGAAGACAATCTCTGGCCCTGTGTAAGTGTAGGGAGGACAATCCCTGGCCCTGCCAAATGGGTGAGATTGAGATGCGAGTCCACCCCGTAACCCCCTTGTTTGTGTGGATGCTGTGTGATTTGTTATAGTTACAAATCAGTACCACAAAATAATGGACAATACACTGCATACAATGAAAGGAATTAGCTTTATAATTCTTAAATTAACTACAAGGAAAGTGAAGAAAAAGTGAAAAAAGAAAAGGGCCCATTTTAATGAAACAGTCTAATGTGCACGTTGGAGCTCACCGCTTCCCCATCACCGATCCTCCTTCGATCTTCTCGGCCTTTGTCGGGTCATGGCTCCGCTCCAGCATCTCTCTTCATTCTTCATCTCCCGCTGAACATGAAACCCAGATCACCCTGGTGTTAGACACCCTTCTGTCATTGGACAGCTCACATTCCATGGTAGGTGTTATCTCTAACCATTACCCAAACTCTGCTTCTACAGAAAAACTTTCTCAAGGTGTTACACTCTCCCCCCACCAGATTTAGCCATGTCCTTATTACATTGAGATAATTTACTATCTCTTCATAGAAAGTACAAAGGCCAACCCAGGTGTAAATTGCAGTGACATAGCTCCCCAAGGCGATAGGTGCCACTCTCTGTTCCCCCAGTGCTACATAGGCCAGTCTATCTGGGGGTCTCCTGATTCTTTGAGACCTCCTTACCTTCTCATCTACTCCTTCAGGATCAGACACTCCTTGGGATACTCTGGTCTACCTGGCGAGACCTCCCCCGGTCTATTACTCATGCCCTCCTGCAATTCGGACCCCTCTGTCCTTTGGCTGAGCCCTACTTCATCCCTTGCAGGTTCCTGCCCCCTGATTTTACCTTCCTCAATCGGGGGGGTTAGCGAAAGGCAGCATATACCACACCCCCATTTCCTCATCCTCCAAGTCCCTATCCCTCTCAGGAGCAGGGTCCGGCCTAATCTCTCCTGCTGTTGGCCCTGCAGTCGCCCCGTGTTTCCGCAGAGTCCTCTTGCTAGGTGTAGGCTCCAGGTCGGCTCTCGGTCAGCCTGAACCTCTTGACCCAGGGGTAGCAGGTGGTTCTGATGGAGAATCTTGACAGGCCCATTCCCATCCCCTGGTTTCACCGGAAAACTGGTACGTTTGGCATCTGACGCTCCGTTACATAGGGCGTAGCTGCCCAGCGGTCAGCCAACTTGTGCTTTCCAGGTAGCCCCAAATTCATTATGAGTACTCAGTCTCCCGGCAGGAGTTGGGAGAACATCACCTTCTGATCATATCTCTTCTTATTTCCTGGATTCTGCTTGGCAGCCACGACCTCAGCTAATTCATAAGCCTTTTTCAGCTCCCTTCTCATATCAGACCCAGACTTCAGATAATTCTTCGGTGGTAGGTCTTCCTCGCTAGCCCCAAAACAAGGATCGATGGACAACCTCACCTCGCGCCCAAACATCAGATAATATGGAGAGTACTTGGTAGCTTAATTTCGTGTACAGTTGTAGCAGTGGACCAGATGTCCAATATGTTGACTCCACTTGTTATTCTTGCTGACTTCCAAGGTTCCCAGCATGTCTAGCAAGGTGTGATTAAACCTCTGTGGCTGGGGATCACCCTGTGGATGATAAGGTGTAGTCCTCGACTTCTCAACTCCAAGCATTCTCAGTATCTTATGTATGAGCCTACTCTCAAAATCCCGTCCCTGATCACTATGTATCCCCCTGGGAAGGCCATAATAAATGAAATACTTCTCCCATAACACTTTGGCCAAAGTGGACGCCCTCTGGTCCTTGGTAGAGTAAGCTTGGACATATCTGGTGTAGTGGTCCATGATGACTAAGACATTCGCCGTGTTCCTGGCATCTGGTTCTATTGACAGGAAGTCCATACACACCAGGTCAAGGGGTCCCACACTCTGCAAGTGGGACAAGGAAGTGGCCCTCATAGGCAGCGTCTTCCTCCGTAAGCATCAAATGCACGGCTTGCAGTATTCTTCGACCTCCAACTTCATTCGGGGCCAGTAAAACCGGTCTCTGAGCAATCCATAGGTCTTTTCCACCCCCAAAGGTCCAGAATCATCTTGAGGTGACCTCAACACAATCCTCCAATACTTCTCCGGCAGAACCAGCCGGCAACGCCAAGGTTGGTCCGGATGTGATGTGACCTGGTATAGGATGTGGTTCCTCAACTCCAAACGGGGCCATTCTCTCAGTAACCGCTGCGTGTTTCAGATTCTCCACTTTGACCATGTCTCCCTTTTCCACCGCTGACCAAATGGTACCAATGCCCGGGTCATCTCGCTGAGCAGCTGCCACTTCCCCAGGACTCAATTCTGGTAATTGGTTTGTCTTCAGAGCAGTCAGGTTACAGTAAACTTGGGGAATGGCATCATCAGAAGCTCCCAGTTGATCCACCGCTCGATCCTGCCCCTGCTTTCCTTCTGTCTTCACTGTGATGGCAACTTGACACATGGCTTTCACCCCTGAGGCAGGAACGCTCTCCCATTCTTCATCCCTGTCCAGTCCCTCATGCACTCATCGGGACAAAGCATCAGCATCAATGTTCCTACTTCCCGGCTGGTACTTCAGGCTGAAATCATAGGCAGACAACGCCACCAACCACCGATGGCCTGTGGCATCCAATTTCGCCGAAGTCAGGATATAAGTTAAGGGATTGTTGTCCGTCCTCAGCTCAGTCTTGGTACCATAGAGGTAGTCACTCAACTTATCCACCACAACCCATTGCAACGCCAAAAACTCCAACTTTGCGTTGGATAGTTTTTGTCGGAGGGTGATAGACTCCAGCTGACAAACACAACAGGTCTCAACCTTGTGCCCTGATCCTGATACAGGCCACCCCCTAAAGCCCTCTCTGCTGGCATCCGTATGCAGTACATACAGCAATGGGGGGGTCCGCAAGGGCGAGCACAGGCGCCTGGTTCAGCAGCCCCTTCAGCATCTGAAACGCCTGTTCACACTTCACATCCCATCTTGGTCAAAAAGGCTCCAAAGGGCTAAGATACTTTTTACCCTCCTCTCCTTTTGTCCCCCTCCATTTCTTCCCCAAGGGAGGGTAACCACTCAGAAGCTGATTTAACGGGTGATTCACGTTCTGTAGCCCTTCATGAACCTCCGATAGTAACCACAGAACCCAAGGAACGAGTGCAAAGCGCTCACAGTCTGCGGCCTTGGCCATGTGGTCACCGCCTCTGTCTTGGATGGATCCGTATCTACACCATCTCCTGAAACTATGTGCCCAACATAGCTGACAGATGTCTTGTTTAGGCACTTGTCCAGGGAAAGTTTTAACCCTTCAGCTTTCAGGCAGTCCAGCACCTTCAGTAGCCTGGCTTCATGTTCTCCCAAGGGAGACCCAAACACTATGAGGTCATCCAGGTACACCAATACCTCAAGCAAATTCATGTCCCTCACCGTTTTCTCCATGACCCGCTGGAAGGTTGCAGGTGCTCCCAATATACCCTGGGACATCCTTTCGAACTGGAAGAATCCCAGGGGACATATAAATGCCGTCCTCTCTTTGTCAGTCTCATTCATGGGGATCTGGTAATATCCACTCCTCAAGTCCAGCACACTGAACCACTTCTCACCACTCAGACAGGCCGGCACGTCTTCGACCCTCGGGGCCGTATGATGGTTAGGGACGGTGCGCCTGTTCAGAGTCCTATAGTCCACACACATCTGTACCTTCCCATTCTTCTTCCAGGCCACTACTGTTGGGGACGCATAGGGGCTTTGGGACCCGGTGATGATCCCAGCTTCCTTCAACTTACACAAGTACTGCTGAACTCTGCAGGGGCCAGTCGCCACGACCTCTCTCTGAACGGGGGTCATCAGTCATCTGGATAACGTGACAAGTGCTCTTGGAACAACCCACATCAAACTCATCAATGGAAAAGACACCTTCCGGCGTCAATATCTTCTCTACCAACCTCCTCTTCCAACCAGCAGGTACTGGGGAGTCCCCAAAGTTGAATGACTCAGCGGTCAACTTTCCCCTTTTTCCAATAGTTGGTCCCCGGCTTGTCTCACAGAGACACTAGACATTGCTGTCACCGGGAATAGATGTGCCAGGGCCATCCCCTGCTTGAAGGTGACCTCCTCTTCGTAATGTTCCTGACAATCACTGCCATGCTGATTGCCTGTACAACTGCAGACTTCTGCATTTCGGGCCTCACTAGTACCCTAGCGGGCACACCCGGCTCCTCTTCATGGTCTTTCAGAACATCCACCAAGGGGGCCTTGCCCTCAGGCATTCTGGGAAACTTGGGGTTTCCCATACTCTTGCTACTTCTCCGGGCCGTAACACGATTGGCTTTGACTGGGTGAACCACATGGTCCCTCATGTAAACTCGTTATCTGGCCCAATGCAGCCACGCATTTCCTCAAAAGCAGCTCGAATCACCGGGTGAACGGACAATGTTCCCAGGAAGCTCTCTCCAGCTCCCTCCTTGCAGGCTCCTATGAGCCTCCTCATAAGAGGAATGTTGGTCCCCACAAGAATTGATCGCCGCCCTTCTCAGCGGGGTCCGCACAAACCAGCGCGGATGTATCAAGGGCTTCCGCCACTTCAGCTTCACCGACAAATAACCGTTGTACGATAATCACCCGCACTAAGACTCCCGATCTCCAGTGCACTGAGTGGTGTCAATGGTCAATGCGTCAAATATTGGTTGTAAAATGAATGGTACAGGAAAATGACCCTGTGACAAGTATAAATACTCTCTATCCATAGCGATACACTGGAGCTTAGCCCCACTAAGCATTCAGGAATATGATTTTTTGCTTTAGGGTGTTCCGTGATATATAGCTGGGAATGCGTTCGCCCCGATACACCTGACCATCCCCTCACTGGGTCTCTTTTGAGTTTTCACAACGACTCTCTCTGTTTAGATACCCGGGAGCTCACTCTCCGAGAGATTCACACTCCTGACTGAACAGTTATAACAGACAATACTGGCCGCTCCCCTTCTCGTGGGATCCCGGCTGTTTGCAGCCCTCCGCATAGTCCGTCCCCTGAGAGGATCTGCGTCCCTATCAACTCTATCATAGGGGGGGGTGTGGTGGTCATACCTGCTGATAACAACCGGAACATCTCAGTTCTCAAACATCCTCTACCACTCTCTGGGACAGGCTATCCGTGGTCACTTCACCGCAGGGGACCACTACCGAGGACTTTACCCTGCTGACTGAGACCTCCTGCGCCTCCGACACATTCTCCTCCTCTCGTACTTCTCTGATCAGCTCAACAAACGAGGGAGAGGGGCATGTCTTACGAGACAGTCGGAGACACCAAGTGATCAGATTCTGGGACAGGGCACCTTTCGTAATCTGGTCCATTCTTAACTGATCCACCTCTGCTGTCTGAATGGCCCCCCTTTGCTGCAAGCAATTTCGCTGCCTCTCTAGCTGAAAGACGTAAGCAGAAACCTCTCCCCCTCCTCCTGACACATGTTCTGAAACCCCGTCCTCAGCCCATCACAACAAACACCTTCTTTGGTGCTTGCACGCAGCCGCAGAAGTGGCAAGGGGGGTTCTGTTTCCTTATGGCTCTCACTACGTCAGCAGCCCGCCCACTCAAACTTTCAGACAATCTCTGTCATTTTACGTCATCTGAGCACTGCCACTCATCTAACAATTGATGGTCTGCTCCACTGAGGTCTCATACTCCACTTCCCCTTTCGAGGTGGGCTTTGTTCCTGAGAACAGGTAGAGCATACCATAGCCTGGGCATTTTTCCACCTATTCGCCAGGGAGGTAAGGGCTGCTACCAACGCACTCCTCGCTGTGGGGCCAGTTAGACATTCCAAATCAGACCACTCCTTCTCCTCGCTATGCAGAAACGAAAGAACCCTGTCTTTGAAGTCTCTGCCCCCAGATACAGGAGACTTGACGATATTCGACCCTCTCCCCTACACTCTCCTCCTCCTGGAAAGTATGGACAGTCCACGTGCCCCCCCCCGCCCCGGGACCCGCCATTTTGTCAAACCTCCGCCCCACAATCATAACATTACCTACAGCTTTAACAGTACTTTAGATTAGATTATGAGGACACACTACTACTACTATTACTGCATCGACTCAGACCTAGGGAGCCGGTGTTGGGCACGATGACGGACTCTTCACTTCACCCTCTCCCTCATCAGTGTGTTCAGTTCATCTACATTAGCCGCGCCATTGTCTTCGAGGAGTGTGTTGACCATAGTCTTGGGAGGGCGCCCAGGGTTCATCCTCCCTTGCTTGGGCTCCCATATGATGACTAGGCTGGCAGGTTGCTTGGGGTGGCGTAGACAGTGCCCCGCTAGTTGCAGTCTTCTCACCTCGATTTTAGTGGAGAGCATCGGTAGGTTGTTAGATTAGATTATGAGGACACATAGTCCTCTTTTATTGTCATTTAGTAATGCATGTATTAAGAAATGATGCAATTTGTTCCTCCAGAATGATATCACAGAAACACAAGACCAACCAAGACTGAAAAAAACTGACAAAACCCACATAATTATAACATATAGTTACAGCAATGCAAAGCAATACTGTAATTTGATGAAGAACAGACCATGGGCACGGTAAAAAAAAAGTCTCAAAGTCTCTCGAAATTCCCATCATCTCACGCAAAGGGTAGAAGGGAGAACTCTCCCTCCCATGAGCTTCCAACGCCGCAAACTTGCCGATGCAGCACCCTGGAAGCACCTGACCACAGTCCGACTCTGAGCCCGTCCAAAAACTTCAAGCCTCCGACCGGCTCTCCGACACCAAGCACCGAGCACCATCTCCACTAAGCGCTTCGACCCCGGCCTCGGCAACAGGCAATAGGCAAAGCTGAGGATCTGGGGCCCTCCCCTCCAGAGATTCTTGATCGTGCAGTAGCAGCAGCAGCGAAGCAGGCATTTCAGAAGTTTCTCTAAATGTTCCTCCGTGCTTCTCACGTCCGTCTCCATTAAATCAGGATTGTGCACGACCCCTATTTAACAAAATACGATATCAATTCGGAGCAGCCGCGTGTGTTGCATCGCGCTGCCATCTTCTCCTCCCCTCTAGGCAATTAACAATCATCAGGAGTATGAATATCTACCCCACTCAACACGTACACATTTGTTACCAGTAATCCCATGGATTCACACCACTGCTCAACCCCGGCAGCATTCATAACCACGTATCGTAATCACTTTACTGAACAATAGTTTAGCACAGACTTAAAAACGCAACCCACTGGATCAATGCTCAGGGCAATCATACAGTATCCAATGAAATTGATCCCGGATGAGCCCCCACAATTGTAACCCTCGTATTCTATCTGTTGCATAAGTCTAGGGAAGACAATCTCTGGCCCTGCCAAACTGGTGAGATTGAGATGTGAGTCCAACCTGAAACCCCTGTTTGTGTGGATGCAGTGTGATTTGTTACCCTGTTACAGATCAGTACCACAAAATAACAGACAGCACACTGCATACAATGGAACGATTTAGGTCTATAATTCTTAAATTAACTACAGGGTTAGTGAAGAAAAAGCAAAAAAAGAAGAGGGCCCATTTTAATGAAACAGTCTAATGTGCACAAGTTGGAGCTCACGGTTTCCACTTCGCCGATCCTCCTTCGATCTCCTCGGTCTTTGTCGGGTCATGGCTCCGCTCTGGCATCTTCTCTCTTCATCTCCCACCGAACATAAAACCCAGATCACTCGCATGTCAGGCACACAGCACAAAAACATCCTTCCCTCATTGGACGGCTCAAAGCACCTATTATCTCTAACCGTACCCCAATCACGGCTTCTACAGAAAGACCATTACATTGGCAGTGGAACCTTTCCCAGGGCATTACAGAGGATTGTGGACCATGTACAGACCGAGAAATGGAGGGAATTGGACCTGGTGCAGGGAATGAAGAGATATCGACCATGAATGGACAGGGAATTGCGGGGATTTGACATTGTGTTTAGCACTCACATTGTGGATGAATGTCTTTTTCCTTGTGCTACAGTGGGATGTATGATTCTGGTGAGGTAGTGTTGCATGAGCCATTGTGGGGCTGCTCGATATGACATGTAGTGATTTAGGAGAGAACCCAAGGAGTCATTTCACTGAAACTCGGCAACGTTATTTCTGAGCTGCCTGGGCTGTGGTCGACACACTGCATTCTTCCACACAGTTCCAGATTCCTTATCATGAAGGTAGTGTTGAAGTGTGGTAGGTTGGGTGGCAACAATTTTTTTTTCAGCAAACTGCTTTATTGATGGGATTTTCAGTTATACAATACAGCAGATTTATTCATTTCCTTCCACAATGAATGACAAATGATTTCATTTCTAAGGTTGACACAACATCAGTATGATGTCAATTTCCCTTTACACACATTCCCTGAGCATCAGCCCAAGGGGTTTTCTGTGGATCCCATTTCAGTGTGGGGAGAGTCCCAAAGTCTGGGCTTTCCCCATTGAACCTCTGCAGTAACTTCATTGACTTCAGTCCCTGCCTCAGCACCAAGCCCCATGCCCTGGAGTGTGTAGAGTGCAGCATCTGGTCACAGACAGCGCCTCACATTGCAGATGAGTGAGTCCTGCAGAAGACGCCAGAGTCTGTTTTCACTGAGTCACAGAGTACTATAAATCAGAAACAGGTCCTTAAGCCCATCTAGTCTGTGAGGAACTGTTACTCTACCTAGTTCCATAGTCCCATTCACCAGCACCGAGACCATAGCTCACGACACCCTCCCAACCCTGAACATACAAATTTCTCTTAAATGTTGCAATCAAACACACATTCACCATTTCCACTGGCAGCTCATTCCACACTCACACCACCCTCTGAGTGAAGAAGTTACCCTTAAATATTTCACCTTTCACCCTTAACCCATGGCCACTAGTTCTCCCAATCTCAGTGAAAAACCCTACTTGCATTTGCCCTATCTGTGCCCCTCATAAACTCTGCCTTGGATGGTGCCAGGCCAGACTGCAGGAGGAGGAGGGCTGGGCGTGGGGCTAGCACTGTTAACCCATAAAAACCCAGTACTCCAGAAACACAAGCAGAAGTCCAGATGACCTCATCTGTGGGAGAAGAAGGTTCTTTGAAGATGGGCTACACCTGAGGACAACTTGAAAGAATGACCCAGGACAGAGGACAATGGCGAGCTGCTTTTGGCAGCCTATGCCCAGTAAGGCTGATGAGATTAAGAACTGTAATACCCCTCATAAATACAGGTCCATAATTCATTGAGAGTGGTGTCACAGGTAAGACCATAAGACCATAAGCCCATAAAAACAGGGTTGTAAAGAAAGCTTTTGGCACATTGGGCATCATAGATCAAATTATTCGGTACAGCAGATGGGATGTTACGTTGAAAACATCGGTGAGGTCTAATTTGGAGTATAGTGTGCAGTTTTGGTCACCTACCTACAGGAAAGGTGTCAATAAACTTGAAAGAGTACAGAGAAAATTTACAAGGATGTTGCCGGCACCCAAGGACCAGAGTTCAAGGAGAAGATTGAATAGGTAAGGACCTTATTGATAGAGGCATACAAAATGATGAGGGGTATACGGTAGATTAGGATTATTCCACTGAGATTCAGTGAGACTAGAATTAGAGGTGAGATGTGCACTGTTTAGGGGGAACCTGAGGGGGGTGAGAGTGTGGTACGAGCTCCCAATGCAAGTGCTGCATCTGGGTTTGATTTGAATATTTTAGAAACATTTGGATAAGACCATGGATGAGAGGGATATAGAGGGTACAGCTCCTACTGCAGATTGATGGGGCTAGACAGAATAACAGGTTGGCATAGACAAGATGGGATGAAGGGCTTGTTTCTAAGCTGTGGTGCTCTATGACTGAATTTTGTTTCATAGTTTATTGATATAAATAGGAAAATAGGAAAACAGATTATTATCTGAATGGTGGCCGATTAGGAAAAGGGGAGGTGCAACGTGACCTGGGTGTCATTATACACCAGTCATTGAAAGTGGGCATGCAGGTACAGCAGGCGGTGAAAAAGGCGAATGGTATGCTGGCATTTATAGCGAGAGGATTTAAGTACAGGAGCAGGGAGGTACTACTGCAGTTGTACAAGGCCTTGGTGAGACCGCACCTGGAGTATTGTGTGCAGTTTTGGTCCCCTAATCTGAGGAAAGGCATCCTTGCCATAGAGGGAGTACAGAGAAGGTTCACCAGATTGATTCCTGGGATGGCAGGACTTTCGTATGAAGAAAGAATGGATGAACTGGGCTTGTACTCGTTGGAATTTAGAAGATTGAGGGGGGATCTGATTGAAACATATAAGATCCTAAAGGGATTGGACAGGCTAGATGCAGGAAGATTGTTCCCGATGTTGGAGAAGTCCAGAACGAGGGGTCACAGTTTGAGGATAGAGGGGAAGCCTTTTAGGACTGAGATTAGGAAAAACTTCTTCACACAGAGAGTGGTGAATCTGTGGAATTCTCTACCACAGGAAACAGTTGAGGCCAGTTCATTGGCTATATTTAAGAGGGAGTTAGATATGGCCCTTGTGGCTACGGGGGTCAGGGGGTATGGAGGGAAGGCTGGGGCGGTGTTCTGAGTTGGATGATCAGCCATGATCATAATAAATGGCGGTGCAGGCTCGAAGGGCCGAATGGCCTACTCCTGCACCTATTTTCTATGTTTCTATGATATAAGCCATACTATTTCCATCTGACTCTGCCTTCTTCCAACCAGACCATTCCTATAAAGTCCTGTCTCTGCTTTCACCTTGAAGCCGAGTGCGTTGTGGTTGCTGCCACCTTCTTGCACGGTATCTCGCTTCGCAGACCTCAGTGAGCGAGAGCTTCCTTTCTCACAGTGAGCGGAGCTGGAATGGAGAGGGACGGAGCTGGTGTTGCCAGGCAGGAAGATCACGTAGAAGTTTCAGGATGTTTCCGAAGGTGTTGCAGGAACACCTGCTTCCCCTCCACCATCAGATTTCTGAACGAACAATGATCCTGTGTACACTCCCTCGCTGTTATTTTCCCAATCTTTTTGCATGACTTTTTAAATATAAGTTAACTTATTGTAATTCATAGTTTTTTTATGATTATGTACTGCGATGTAATGCCAGCGAACAAAACAAATTTCATGACATAAGCCAATCAAATGAAACCTCATTCAGTGCCTACACTCTGTAGTAACTGACAACCACCACCACCTCCCGCCTCTATCCCAGCACCAACCCCAACCCACCAAATCCCCCTTCCTCACAGAGCTAACCCCCTACCCTTCAACTCACCCTCCTTCTCTGAACTAACCCCCAAACCCAATTCCCCTCTACCTCCCTGAAATAACCCCACAGCCATACCTCCCTTAGTGAACTATACTCCCTCCACCCCAGATCACCCCTCCCTCCCAACAGCCCCCCCTCTGAACTAGCCCCCATTCCCCCAACTCTCCAAACCTCCCCTCCTACATGAGTCCCCACCCTCCTTGAACTAATCCCCTCCCCCCTTCCTGAAACTAATGCACACCCACCCAACACTGCCCTCACTCACAGAACTAACCTCCACCTCAACTCCCTCCTCTCACCCTCACCAAACCCACAGTACCTCCAACTCCCCACTCCCTCCCTACCACCCCGACTCTCCCATTCCTACCTGAACCCCTAACTCCCCGCTCCCTTCAAACTCACCCTCCCTCACTGAACTAACTTCCTCCAGTCCAACTGCCCTGCCCTCTCTGAACCAATCACCTACACATCAACTCACTCCTCCCACTCTGAACTAACTCCCACACCCTGACAACCCCTCCCTCACTAAACTAACAGCCACCACTGACTCCCCACTCTGTCCCTGAACTAACCCCCAAACTCCCAACTCCCCTTCCCTCTCTGAACTAAGCCCCTACCCACTTACTCATCCCTTCCTCCTAGCACCACCTCCCTCCCTAACACCCAAAACCCCGAATCCCTCCTCCCTACCTGAGCTAACTACCACCCATAACTCACACCTCCCTCCCTGAACAAAACCTCATCCAACTTCCCTGCCCCTCACTGAACTAAACCCCACCCCGACTCCCCTCTCCCTCCCTGAACTAACAACAACCCCCTTGAGTCGCCCTCCCTCCCTGCCCTGGCACCTCCACCAGGACACCTTCTCCCTCCTGATTCTCCCCAAACTCCCAAATACCCCCTCACTACTGACTCCCCCCCGAACTAACCTCCCACCCATCAACTCACCCCTCCCTCCCTGAACTACACCCACATTCCCAACTTCCCCCCACCTCAAACTAACCCCCAATCCCCCCACCTCGTTGAACTAATCACCAGACCCCCAACTCCCCCCTCCGTCCTGAACTAACCCTCTCCACCCTACCTCCTCCACCCTCCCTGAACTAACCCCAACACCACAACTCCCTCCTCCCTCCTTATCTAAACCTTTCTTCCCTACCTCCCTCTCCGTCCTGAACTAACCCCAACACCACAACTCCCTCCTCCCTCCTTATCTAAACCTCTCCACCCTACCTCCCCCACCCTCCCTGAACTAACCCCAACACCACAACTCCCTCCTCCCTCCTTATCTAAACCTCTCCTCCCTACCTCCCTCTCCGTCCTGAACTAACCCCAACACCACAACTCCCTCCTCCCTCCTTATCTAAACCTCTCCTCCCTACCTCCCCCACCCTCCCCGAACTAACCCCAACACCACAACTCCCTCCTCCCTCCTTCTCTAAACCTCTCCTCCCTACCTCCCCCACCCTCCCCGAACTAACCCCAACACCACAACTCCCTCCTCCCTCCTTATCTAAACCTCTCCTCCCTACCTCCCCCACCCTCCCCGAACTAACCCCAGCACCACAACTCCCCCCTCCCTCCTGCAACTAACCCGCTCATAAGAACGTAAGAACATAAGAAATAGGAGCAGGAGTTGGCCATCTGGCCCGTTGAACCTGCTCTGCCATTCAATAAGATCATGGCTGATCTGGCCATGGACTCATCTCCACTCTGCTTCTTCCCCACAGCCCTTTCATAATTTTATGTTTGTTTAAGATCTCCTCTCATTTTTCTGAATTCCAGCGAGTACAATCCCAGGCGTCTCAAACTCTCCTCATAGGTTAACCCCTTTATCTCTGGAATCAACCTGGTGAACCTCCTCTGCACCACCTCCAAAGCCAGTGTATCCTTCCTCAAGTAAGGAGACCAGAACTGCACTCAGTACTCCAGATGTGGCCTCACCAGTACCCTGTACAGTTGCAGCATAACCTCCCTGCTCTTAAATTCAATCCCTCTAGCAATGAAGGCCAACATCCCATTCGCCTTCTTGATAGCCTGCTGTACCTGCAAGCCAGCCTTCTAACAATGCTGCAATTTTTTACCATTTAAATAATAATCTTCTCTTTCATCTTTCCTTCCAGAGTAGATGACCTCGCATTTACCAACATTGTACTCCATCTGCCAGACCCTTGCCCACTCACTTAACCTATCTATATCTCTTTGCAGACTCTCCATGTCTTCTGCACAATTTGCTTTTCCACTCAATTTATTACCATCAGCAAACCTGAATACACTACACTCGGTCCCCTCTTCCAGATCGTTAACGTGTATCATGAACAGCTGCGGGCCCAGCACCGACCCCTGAGACACACCGCTCACCACCAATTGCTAACCAGATTAACAGCCATGTATCCCATCTCTTGATTTGTTGATGTGACCTTTTTGGATCAGTAATAGGGATTCTTTCTATTTGCTCACATTCCTGGTTTAACCATTCTTCTTTGGCTCTTTGACTTAAGCTTTTAACTTTTTTATCTAAGGACTTATATTCTATAGGATTTGCTTTCTTCCGTCTCCTTTCTTCCATTAGATTTCTGATTTCATCTGTCACCCATTTATTCTTTGTGCTTTTTTCTTTTTTAGGAATTTCTAATTCTACTAAGGCATCCTTTAGAGTTAAACTTCATTTCTACATGACTGCTATCACCTTCAACAGATTCTATTTCTGGACTTTGAAATCTATTCCTTACTTCAATTGTAAATTTTTGTCTTAAGTTTTCTTCTTTAATTAATTGCTAGTAGTCAAAGGATTGTTCAGGTTTTTGCTTCTTCAGTTTTTTAAGTTTCACTTTTACATGACATACTACTTGGTTATGGTCCCTATTACAGTCTGCATTATCACTGGTAAAAAGCCCCTCTGTTCTTCAGGTGGATGTTTGGAAGCAAAGGACGGTACCATTATCATGGAAAAAGATGAGATTATGAACAGATGAACTGAGTATATTCAGGAATTATTTGAAGACGATCGAGACGAAAAACCAGAAATTAAGAAAAACATTGAAGGTCCAAGTATTTTAAAATCTGAAGTTCGTAATGCAATAAATAAGATGAAGAAAGGAAAGGCAGCAGGTCCTGATGAATTAGTAATAGAACAAATTATAATCCTTGAAGATTATGGAATTGAAAAACTTACTGATTTAATCAATGGCATTTATGAGACTGGAATAATACCAGAAGAGATGAAAGAATCGGTATTTATCACTCTTCCTAAGAAATCTGGAGTAATTGAATGTGAATTACATAGGACCACAAGTTTAATGAGTCATATCACCAAGGTACTTCTAAGAATTTTGATGACAAGAGCTAAAAGTAAAATACAAGCTGAAATAGGTAAAGAACAATGTGGTTTTGTGAAAGACAAAGGTACAAGAAACACAATATTGATGTTAAGGACACTATCAGAATGAGCTATTCAAGTGCAAAAAGATTTGTTTGTTTGTTTTATCAACTACACAAAAGCATTTGATAAAGTGAAGCACAATAAGTTGTTTGAAATATTACAGGAAACTCTAGATCTAGATTTGAAAGACCTCTGTCTAATCAGAAATCTGTACTGGGAACAAACTGCCACTGTAAGAATAGATGGAGAAGTGAGTCAGTTTACGAAAATCAAGAGAGGTGTTAGACAAGGGTGTGTTTTCTCCCCTGATTTATTTAATGTGTACAGTGAAACAATATTACAAAAAATAAGAGACATCTTGGGAATCAAAGTTGGCGGTGAAAACATCAATATTTTCAGATATGCAGATGACACTGTGTTAATTGCAAGTACAGAGGAAGAACTACAAAACTTAATTGATATAGTTGTTGAAGAAAGTGCAAAAATGGGTCTATCTATCAATTGCAAAAAGACAGAATGTATGGTCATATCCAAAAAGAAGGAGAATCCTATCTGCAGGCTGAGAATAAACGGGGAAGACATAAAACAAGTACAGAACTTTTGCTACTTTGGAAGCTGGGTGACATCAGATGGCAGGTGCGACATGGACATCAAAAGAAGAATAGGGATGGCAAAAGACACCTTTACGAGAATGAAGAGTATACTGACCAATACTAAACTAGGCATGACAACTTGCCTTAGAGTACTGAAATGTTATGTTCATCCAGTTATGTTATATGGCTCAGAATGTTGGACAATATCTAGTAAAATGAGGAAACGAATTGTAGTAGCAGAGATGTGGTTTTTGAGGAGGATGCAAAGAATATCATGGACGAAACAAATATCTAATGAGGATGTCATGAACTGAGCAAATACAAAAAGAGAAATAATGTATGAGATCATAAAAAGGCAACATAATTTCATTGGATATGTGATTAGGAAAGAGGAGTTAGAATGTACGGTGATTATGGGAAAGATTGAAGGGAAGAAAGCAAGAGGAAGACAAAGTGAAACAGCAGCCAGAGAACTGGAAATGAATACCAATGAACTGAACCACTTGACCTGAAACAGGAGTGTGTGGGCCATGGCAGTCAAAGCTCAAACTGGGCACAGCACCCGATGATGATGATGATGATGATGACCCCAACTCTTTGCTTTCTATTGGTTAACCAATCCTCTATCCATGCTAAATCATCACCCCAACTCCATGTATCCTTATCTTACAGGTAAATCTTTTATGTGGCACCTTATCGAACACTTTCTGGAAATCCAATAAAATAACGTCCATCTGTTCCCCTCTATCCACTGCACTCCTTATTTCCTCAAAAAACTCCAGTAAATTTGGCAAACAGGATCTGCCTTTGCTAAATCCATGCTGCATCTGCATGATGGATCCATTTCTTTCCAGATAGAAACATAGAAACATAGAAAATCAATAGCACAATACAGGTCCTTCGGCCCACAATGCTGTGCCGAACATGTCCTTACCTTAGAACTACCTAGGCTTACCCATAGCCCTCTATTTCTCTAAGCTCCATGTATCCATCCAGGAGTCTCTTAAAAGACCCTATCGTTTCCGCCTTCACCACCGCCGTTGGCAGCCCATTCCATGCACTCACCACTCTCTGCATAAAAAACTTACCCCTGACATCTCCTCTGTACCTACTTCCAAACACCTTAAAACTGTGCCCTCTCATGTTAGCCATTTCAGCCCTGGGAAAAAGCCTCTGACTATCCACACGATCAATGCTTCTCATTATCTTATAAACCTCTATCAGGTCACCTCTCATTCTCCACCACTCCAAGGAGAAGAGACTGAGTTCACTCAACCTATTCTCATAAGGCATGCTCCCCAATCCAGGCAAGATCCTTGTAAATCTCCTCTGCACCCTTTCTATGGTTTCCAAGTCCTTCCTGTAGTGAGGTGACCAGAACTGAGCACAGTACTCCAAGTGGGCTCTGACCAGGGTCCTATATAGCTGCAACATTACCTCTTAGCTCTTAAACTCAATCCACGATTGATGAAGGCCAATCCACTGTATGCCTTCCTAACCACAGAGTCAACCCACGCAGCTGCTTTGAGTGTCCTATGGACTCGGACCCCAAGATCCCTCTGATCCTCCACACTGCCAAGAGTCTTGCCATTAATGCGATATTCTCCCATTATACTTGACCTACCAAAATGAACCACCTCACACTTATCTGGGTTGAACTCCATCTGTCACTTCTCAGCCCAGTTTTGCATTCTAACAATGTCCCGCTGTAACTTCTGACAACCTCCCACAGCACCTCCAACATTTGTGTCATCGGCAAATTTACTAACCCATCCCTCCACTTCTTCATCCAGGTCATTTATAAAAATCACAGAGTAGGGGTCCCAGAATAGATCCCTGAGGCACACCACTGGTCACCGACTTCCATGCAGAATATGACCTGTCTACAACCACTCTTTGCCTTCTTGGGCAAGCCAGTTCTGGATCCACAAAGCAATGTCCCCTTGGATCCCATGCCTCCTTACTTTCTCAATAAGCCTTGCATGGGGTACCTTATCAAATGTCTTGCTGAAATCCATATACACCACATCTACTGCTCTACCATCATCACTATTTCACTATTTCTTCTTTAATGATAGCTTCAAGCATTTTCCCAACTACAGATGTTAAACTAACTGGCTTATAGTTAAATTAACTGGTTTATAAGAATATTCCCCAGGCTGCTCCACGAGGCGAGAAAAGAGATTGCTGAGCATTCTGGCTAGGATCTTTATGTCCTCATTGTCCACGGGAATGGTACCGGAGGATTGGAGGGAGGCAAATGTTGTTCCCTTTTTCAAAAAAGGTAGTAGGGATAGTCCGGGTAATTATAGACCAGTGAACCTTACGTCTGTGGTGGGAAAGCTGTTGGAAAAGATTCTTAGAGATAGGATCTATAGGCATTTAGAGAATCATGGTCTGATCAGGGACAGCCAGCATGGCTTTGTGAAGGGCAGATCGTGTCTAACAAGCCTGATAGAGTTCTTTGAGGAGGTGACCAGGCATATAGATGAGGGTAGTGCAGTGGATGTGATCTATATGGATTTTAGTAAGGCATTTGACAAGGTTCCACATAGTAAGCTTATTCAGAAAGTTAGAAGGCATGGGATCCAAGGAAGTTTGGCCAGGTGGATTCAGAATTGGCTTGCCTGCAGAAGGCAGAGGGTGGTGGTGGAGGGAGTACATTCAGATTGGAGGATTGTGTCTAGTGGTGTCCCACAAGGGTCTGTTCTGGGACCTCTACTTTTCGTGATTTTTATTAACAACCTGGATGTGAGGGTAGAAGGGTGGGTTAGCAAGTTTGCAGATGACACAAGGGTTGGTGGTGTTGTAGATAGTGTAGAGGATTGTCAAAGATTGCAGAGAGACATTGATAGGATGCAGAAGTGGGCTGAGAAGTGGCAGATGGAGTTCAACCCAGAGAAGTGTGAGGTGGTACACTTTGGAAGGACAAACTCCAAGGCAGAGTACAAAGTAAATGGCAGGATACTTGGTAGTGTGGAGCAGCAGAGGGATCTTGGGGTACATGTCCACAGATCCCTGAAAGTTGCCTCGCAGGTGGTGTTAGCTTTCAGAAGTCGAGGGATAGAGTTTAAGAGTCGCGATGTAATGAAGCAGCTCTATAAAACTCTGGTTAGGCCACACTTGGAGTACTGTGTCCAGTTCTGGTCATCTCACTATAGGAAGGATGTGGAAGCATTGGAAAGGGTACAGAGGAGATTTACCAGGATGCTGCCTGGTTTAGAAAGTATGCATTATGATCAGAGATTAAGGGAGCTAGGGCTTTACTCTTTGGAGAGAAGGAGGATGAGAGGAGACATGATAGATGTGTACAAGATAATAAGAGGAATAGATAGAGTGGATAGCCAGCGCCTCTTCCCCAGGGCACCACTGCTCAATACAAGAGGACATGGCTTTAAGGTAAGGGGTGGGAAGTTCAAGGGGGATATTAGAGGAAGGTTTTTTACTCAGAGAGTGGTTGGTGTGTGGAATGCACTGCCTGAGTCAGTGGTGGACGCAGATACACTAGTGAAATTTAAGAGACTACTAGACAGGTATATGGAGGAATCTAAGGTGGGGGCTTATATGGGAGGCAGGGTTTGAGGGTCAGCACAACATTGTGGGCCGAAGGGCCTGTACTGTGCTGTATTATTCTGTGTTCTATGTTCTATAGTTACCCGCCTTTTGCCTACACCCCTTTTTGAACAGTGGCGTGACACTTGCCATCTTTCAATCCTCCAGGACCTGCCCAGGGTCCAGAGAATTTTGGTAAATTATCACCGAAGCCTCTACTGTAACTTCTGCTATTTCTTTCAGTACTCTGGGATGCATTCCATCAGGACCAGGGGACTGATTTTTCTTCAGGCCCACAAGTTTGCTCAGCACTACCTCTTCAGTTATAGCTATTGTATCGAGGTCCTCACCTCCCATTGCAACCATAACATCTCTCTTTGGCATGTTAGATGTGTCCTCCACCATGAAGACCAACACAAAATAGTCGCTCAAAGCCTCGGTTATTTCTTCATTACCCAATATTAATTCCCCCATCTTGTCCTCCAAGGGACCTACATTCACTTTAGCCACCCTTTTCCGCTTTATATAATATTAAAAGCTTTTACTATCTATTTTTATATTTCATGCCCTGGTTTATTTTCAGAATCTAGCTTCCCTTTTATTATTGCTCACTTTGTGGTTCTTTGCTGCTTTTTAAAGTTTTTCCAATCTTCCAGTTTCCCACTACTCTTGGAGACTTTGTATGCACGAGCTTTTAGTTTGATGACTTCCTTTTATTTCTTTAGTTATCCAAGTCTTACTCTCCCCACCCGTACTGTCCTTGCTTATAAATGAAATATACTTCTGTTGAGCACAGTGAAAAATCTCTTTGAAAGTCTTCCACTGTTCCTCAACTGTGTTCCCAGTCTACACAAGCCAAATCCTCCCTCATCCCAATGTGGTCTCCGTTATTTAAGCATAATACACTGGTTTTAGATTGAACTATTGCACCTTCCATTTGTATGAGACCACAGGTCCTAGACTCCCACCCAACATCACCCTCACTCCTGGAACTAACACTTACCCCTAACTCCCAACTCCTCCCAGAACTTCCACTCACCCCCAACAACACCCTCCTGCCTTGAACTGACCCGAAACCCCCCAACTCTCCCTTCCTGCCTGAACAAGTCCGCACCACCCCAATTACCCCACCCTCAATGCCCAACCCCACCACTCCAAATCTCCCTCCCTCACTGCCCAACCCCCTCCACCCCAAATCCCCCTCCCTCACTGCCCAACCTCCACCACCCCAATTCCCCCTCTCTCACTGCCCAACCCCCTACCACCCCAAATCCCACTCCCTCACTGTCCAACCCCCACCACCCCAATTCCCCCCCTCGCTGCCCAACCCCCCACCACCCCAATTCCCCCCTCACTGCCCAACCCCACACCACCCCAAATCCCCCTCCTTCACTGCCCAATCCCCCACCACCACAAATTCCTCTCCCTCACTGCCCAACCCCCCCACCGGCACAAATCTCTCTCCCTCACTGTCCAACCCCCTCCACCTCAAATCCCCCCTCACTGCCCAACCCGCCACCACCCCGATTCCCCCCTTGCTGCCCAACCCGCCACCACCTCAATTCCCCACTCACTGCCCAACCCCACACCACCCCAAATCCCCCTCCTTCACTGCCCAACCCCCACCACCCCAATTCCCCCTCCCTCACTGCCCAACCCCTCACCACCACAAATCCCTCTCCCTCACTGCCCAACGCCCTCCACCTCAAATCCCCCCTCACTGCAAAACCCCACACCACCCCAAACCCCCTCCCTCACTGCCCAACCTCTCACCACCCCAATTCCTCCTCCCTCACTGCCCAACCCCCCCACCGGCACAAATCCCTCTCCCTCACTGTCCAACCCCCTCCACCTCAAATCCCCCCTCACTGCCCAACCCGCCACCACCCCAATTCCCCCCTCGCTGCCCAACCCACCACCACCCCAATTCCCCCTCACTGCCCAACCCCCACCACCCCAAATCCCCCCTCGCTGCCCAACCCCCACCACCCCAAATCCCCCCTCACTGCCCAACCCCCTCCACCTCAAATCCCCCCTCACTGCCCAACCCCCCACCACCCCAATTCCCCCTCCCTCACTGCCCAACCCCCACTACCCCAATTCCCCCTCCCTCACTGCCCAACCCCTCACCACCCAAACCCCCCTCCCTCACTGCCCAACCCCCACCACTCCAAATCCCTCCCCAAACCCCTACCACCCCAATTCCCCCTCACTCACTGCCCAACCCTCTCCACCCAAAACCCCCTCCCTCACTGCCCAACCCCCACCACCCTAAATCCCCCTCCCTCAATGCCCAACCCCCCACCACCCCAATTCCCCCCTCACTGCCCAACCCCACCACCCCAATTCCCCCCTCACTGCCCAACCTCCTACCACCCCAATTCCCCCTCCCTCACTGCCCAACCCCCTCCACCCCAATTCCTCCTCCCTCACTGCTGAACCCCCACCACCCCAATTCCCCCTCCCTCACTGCCCAACCCTCACCACCCAAAATCCCCCTCCCTCACTACTGAACCCCCACCACCCCAATTCCTCCCTCACTGCCCAACCTCCCACCACCCCAATTCCCCCTCCCTCACTGCCGAACCCCACCACCCCAATTCCCCCTCCCTCACGGCCCAGACGCCCACCAACCTGACTCCCCTTCCCAGCTGAATCCATCTCCATCCCTGCAGTAACCCCCACCAACCCAACTCCCCACTCCCTCCCTGAGCTAACCACACCCCAGCACAAGATCCACCCCTGAACTAACAGCCACCACCCCGAATTCCTCCTTCACCACGCAATCCACCCTGACAACCCCTCCCTCACTCCACAGAACCCCAACACCCCAAATGCCCTCCCTCTCTGCCCTGACCCCCACCGAGTCCACCTACCTGCCGACTCCCCCTTCATCTCTGAACAACAACTCCCATACTCCCCCTCCCTGAGTGAACTGAAACCCCTGCACCCCAGCTCACTCCTTCCTCCCGACACCCCTACTCTCTCTGAACCACCGACACACTCCCAACTCCCTCCCTCCCTGAACTAAACTCCATCCACCCTAAATCTCTGAACTAACCCCCACTCCCTGACACCCGACCCTCCCTGAACTAGCCCCCACTCTCCCAATACCCCCTCCCTCACTTAACTAACCCCACTCCCTGACACCCGTCCCTCCCTGAGACCCCCTCCCTCCCTGAACTAACCCCTACTCTCCCAACTCACCCTCCCTCACTGAACTAACCTCCTCTCTCCCAACTCACCCTCCCTCACTTAACTAACCCCCACTCCCTGAGACCCCCTCCCTCCCTGAACTAACCCCCACTCTCCCAACTCACCCTCCCTCACTGTACTGATCTGCAACACCTTACTGCCCACTCTACCTTGAACCAACACCCCCTCCAACCCTGAATTAATCGCATCTCCATTCCCCTTATCCCCAATCCGCTTCCTCTCTGAACTGTTAGCCCCTTCCCCATCACACTCCTCTCTCCCCGAACTACCCCCCACCTCTCCTCACTCCTTCCTCCCCGAATTAACCATTTCCTAACTCCTCCACTCCCAATCTCCCTTCCTGCTCTGATCTAACTCTTCTCTCCCTATTCCCACCACATGTGATCCCCCTGCCCTCCCTGAACACCCCAATTTTCCTCTGCTTCTCTCAACTAACCTCTCGCCTCTAAACCTCCCTCCTTGTCAGTACCGCCATCACTCCCTGAACTAATGCCATCACCCTATATCGCACCTCACTCCCTGAACTCCCACCCTACCAGAACACCTCTGATTTAACTAAACGCCACCCCATTGACTCGCCCTCCTTGATCTAATCCCACTCCTCGAATCCCCCCTCCCTCCTTGAACCATCCCCCTGTCCTAAATCCCTCTCTTTCCTGACAACCCTCTTCATCCAGGAACTCACCCCACACCCAAAACCCCCCCAGCCTCAATCCACCTACATCCCTGACCTGAACCCCACCCCACCCCACCTACTACCCTACCTATCCCTCCATCCCTCCCTGAACAACCCCTCCATCTCCGTACTCCCTCCTTGAACTAACCCTCAGCTCCAATTCCTCCAAACCCCCATTACACCCTCCCTCCCTGAGCTATCTTTCATCCTCCATTCCCACCACCACACGTCCCCCCCTGAACTAACCCTCTCCCCACAACTCCCTCCTCCCTCATGACACTCCGTTCCCTCCCTGAATTAACCCTATTCCCCATCCTCCCAAACACCCCAACTTCTCTCTCCCTCCCTGAACTAACCCCTCTCCAAACTCACCCCCTCCTGACACTCCCACTCCAGCACACTCCCTTCCCTCCCTGAACTAACTCCTCTCCAAACTCCCCCTCCTTGAATTAAACCCATTCTCCGAACCCCCCACCCCCTTGAATTAATTCCCACCTCCCCAACTCCACATCCTTCACTGAACTAACCGCCTCCCTTCATGAGCCCTCACCCTCTATTTCCCTACTGCCCATTACTCCTCCCTCCCAGACCTAACCCTGCTCCCAAATGCACCCCACCCACTGTGAACTACAGCTGGAGCTGCAGCTCGATGACCTACGGCTTGTTCAGGAGAGTGAGGCAGTGATAGACAGGAGCTACAGGGAGGTGGTCACCCCATGGCTACAGGAGACAGATAAATGGGTGACTGTCAGGAGAGGGAAGGGAGGAGGTCAGATAGCGGAGAGCACCCCTATGACTTCCCTCTCAACAATAAGAACTCCTTTTTGAGGACTGTCGGGGGAGGGGGAAAGTGACGTACCTGGGGGAAGCAACGGTGGCCGCGCCTCTGGCACAGAGTCTGGCCCTGTGGCTCAGAAGGGTAGAGAAAGGAAGAGGATGGCAGCAGTGATAGGAACTCTGTAGTCAGGGGGACAGATAGACAATTCTGTGGCTGCAAAAAGGAAACCCAGACTTAATAGAAGGGTCATAAACTGCACTTCTAATTTTCTCCAAATTCAGACACAGCATAGTTTGTGAAAACCAATGAAATACTGTAGGAGGGTTGATCTCTTTCCAATTCAACAAGATGGACCTTCTAGCTATTAAAGTAAGAAATGCAATCATCCTTCGTGATGAAGAGGTTAAATTATTTGAGTCTATCATTGGTAATCCAAAGATAGCAGTAATTGGATGAGGTTGTAAGTCTAGATTTAGGACCGTTTGGAGGCCATTTATTCAGCATTTTCAGCATTCAGCATTCAGCATTTTCATTTGATGTAATTTGATCATTCCCAAACTGGTTTTATTTCTCTGTCCTGTTGTTGGAGGGGAGTGGAGGCGTTGACGCTGAGGTTTTCTTCTTTATTTTGAAATATTTGTTTCTATATTTTGAAATTAATAAAAAGATTGAAAAAGAAAAAGGAAACCCAGACGGTTGTTTGTTTTCAGGTGCCGGGGTCTGAGATGTTTCTGGACGTGTCCACAATATCTTGAAAAGGGAGGGTGAGCAGCCAGAAGTCATGATATGTATTGGTACCAACGACATAGGGAGAAACAAGGAGGAGGTCCAGGAAAAAGAATGCAGGGAGTTAAGAAGGAAGCTGAGGGGTAGGACCTCACAGGTGGTAACCTTGGGATTGCTGCCTGTGTCACGTGACAGGTGCAGCATTCAGAACAAAATGGATAAATTCGTGGCGTGATTTCAGATTGGTCGGTATGACATTGTGGGCATCACTGAGTCATGGCTGAAAGACGGCCGTAGTTGGGAGTTCATTATCAAAGCATATATTTTGTATCAAAAGGACAGGCAGGAAGGCACAGGCGGTGGTGTGGCGCTGTTGGTAAGAGATGGAATTACATCTTTAGAAAGGGGTGACATAGGGTCAGAGAATGTTGAACCTTTGTGGGTGGAGTTAAGAAACTGCAAGAGTAAAAAAAGCTATTATGGGAATCATATATAGGCCTCCAAATAGTAGCCAAAATGTGGGGTTAAGATCACAAAGGGGAGCTGGAAAGGGCATGCAATAAGGGAAATGACACCATTGTAATGGGGGAGTTCAATATGCAAGGGGATTGGGAAAATCAGGTTGGTGTTGGATTGCAAGAGAGGGAATTTGTTGAATGCCTACGAGATGAGTTTTTAGAGCAAGTTGTGCTTGAGCCTACTTGGGAAAATGCTATCTTAGGTTGGGTTCTGTGTAATAACCCAGATCTTATTAGGGAGCTTAATGCAAAGGAACCCTTAGGAGGCAGTGATCATAATATGATTGAATTCATACTGCAATTTGAGAGGGAGAACTACGAGTCACATGTATCAGTATCGCAATGGAATAAAGGGAATTACAGAGGCATGAGAGAGGAGCTTGCCCAGATGAATTGGAGGAGGATACTGGCGGAGATGACGACAGGGCTGTGGTAGCTGAAGTTTCTGGGAATAGTTCACAGATATGTCCCACAGAAGAAAATGTTCTCAAATGGCAGGAGGAGGCAACTGTAGCTGACAAAGGAAGTTAAGGACTGGAAAAAAACCAAAGCATATAATGTAGTGAAAGTGAGTGGGAAGTTGGATGATTGGGAAGCTTTTAAAATCCAACAAAAGGCAACTTAAAAAGCTATGAGAAGGGAAAAGATGAAATATGAGGGCAGACGAGCCAATAATATAAAGCAAGATACTACAAGGTTTTTCAGTTACACAAAGAATAAAAGTGAGGTGACAGTTGATATTGGACCATTGGGGAATGATGCTGGTGAGGTAGTAATGAGGGATTAAGAAATGGCAGATGAACGTAATGGGTACTTTGCATCAGCCTTCACTGTGGAAGACACTAGCTGTATGCCAGAGGTCAGTGAGTGTCAGGGAGCAGGAGAGAGAGCCATTGCTATTACAAAGGATAAAGTGCTAGGCAAACTCAAAGGTCTTAAGGTGGATAAGTCACCTGGACCAGATGGACTACAGCCCAGAGTCCTGAAAGAGGTTGCTGAAGAGATAATGGATGCATTAGTCATGATCTTTTAAGAATCACTTGATTCTGGCACAGTCTCAGAGGACTGGAAGATTGCAGATATCACTCCACTCTTTAAGAAGGGAGGAAGGCAAAATAGAGGAAATTATTGGCCAGTTAGCCTAACCTCAGAGGATGCGAGAATGTTGGAGTCTATTATTAAGGATGAGGCGTTGAGGTACTTGGAGACTAATGATTAAGTAAGTCAAAGTTAGCATGGCTTCTTTAAAGAGAAATCTTGCCTGACAAATCTGTTAGTGTTCTTCCAGTGGAGGCTGGTTGTAGGGGATTCGCAGTCCGTTCCTTAGTTAGAGCCTTCAGCAATTTGGGCATCGAGGGAGAGCCATCCGCAGTACCACCGATGTGGCAGAGAGGACCTCAAGATGGCTGTGGTTCGAAAGAGGGGAGCCATGGAGTCATAAGTAGCTAGCTATCTGGACACAAGCTGGGGTCTGATCAGCCCCGGCTAGGTCACCTGGAGGAGGTTGTATGACCTCTGCTTTTCACATTGTTTGTCAATGATGTTGAAAGACCCGAAACACCCGATGATTCCAGGAACATCACTGAAGATATGTCCAGAAGCATCAGTAGGTGTATGTACACAGCAAGGAAGTGACAAGCAGGGTGGACAAAGGAGAGGCAGTGGATGTCATTTACTTGGATTTTCAGAAGGTGTTTGATAAGATACAACACATGAGGCTGCTTACCAAGATAAAATCCTAAGGCATTACAGGAAAGACACTGGCATGGATAGAGGAACGGCTGACAAGCAGGAGGCAGTGAGTAGGAATTTGATTGACTGCCAGTGACTAGTGCTGTTCTTCAGGGGTCAGTATTGGGACTGCTGCTTTTCACATTGTTTGTCAATGATTTAGATAATGGAATTAATGGCTTTGTGGCAAAGTTTGCGGATGATACGAAGATAGGTGGAGGGGTAGGTAGTGGTGAGGAAGCAATGTAATTGCAGCAGGACTTAGACAAATTGGAAGAATGGGCGGAAACGTGGCAGATGGAGTATAGTGTTGGGAAATGTATGATAATGCATTTTGGTAAAAGGAACAATAGTGTGGACTGTTATCTAAATGGGGAGAAGGTTCAAACATCAGAGGTGCAGGGGAATTTAGGAGTCCTCATGCAAGACACCCAGAAGGTTAATTTACAAGTTGAGTTCATGGTAAATAAGGCAAATGCAACATTGGCATTTATTTCAAGAAGAATAGAATATAAAACCAAGGAGACAATGCTGAGCCTTTATAAGACACTAATCAGGCTGCACTTGGAGTATGGTCAACAGTTTTGGGCCCCTTATCTCCGAAAAGACGTGTTGTCATTGGAGAGAGTCCAGAGGAGGTTCACGAGGATGATTCCAGGAATGAAGGGGTTAACATATGAGGAGTATTTGGTAGCTTTGGGCCTGTACTCACTGGAATTTAGAAGAATGTGGGAGGATCTCATTGAAACCTACCAAGTGTTGAAAACACTAGATAGGGTGGATGTGGAGAGGATATTTCCTATGGTGGGAGTATCCAGTCCTGGAGGGCAACCTGTTAGAGCAGAGGTAAGGAGGGCTTTTTTTAGCCAGAGAATAGTGAACCTGTGGAATGCTCTGCCACAGACTGTGGTGGAGGCCAAGTCCATGGGTATATTTAAGGTGGAAGCTGATCATTTCCTGATTGGCCAGAGCATCAGAGGATATGGTGAGAAGGCAGGTGTACGGGGTTGAGTGGGATCTGGGATCAACCATGATGGAATGGTGGAGCAGGCTTGATGGGCTGAATGGCCTAATTTTGCTTCTATGAAACATGGTCTTATAGTCTATGGACAGAGGGACAGTGGGACAGAGAGACAGAAGAAGTGAGAGAGAGTGAGAGAGAGAAGAAATTGTAGATAAAGAAGGAGACAGAGAGACAGAGATGAAACGCATGGCAGTGAGAGGGTAGAGTGACAGAGAGACTGTGCAACAGAGAAAGAGACAGTGAAATTGGAGGACACAGTGTCAGAGAGATGAAATGAGAGACAGAGAAACAGAAAAAATGAAAGACATGAAAAAATGAGGGACTGAGACAGAGACAGGGAGAGACAGAGTGAGACAGAGATTGAGAAAGAAACAGAGAAACAGAGAGAGGCAGAGATCGAGAAGAAGACAGAGAGACAGAGATAAATCAAGAAAGAGTTAGAGAGACAGAGTGAGACAGATTGAGAAATAGACAGGGAGACAGAGAGAGACAGAGATCGAGAGGGAGGCAGAGAGACAAAGAGAGACAGAGACAGTGAGATGAAGGGACAGGGTGACAGACAGAACGAGAGACAAAGAGGGAGATGAAATGAGAGACAAATGGAAATGGAGAAAAATTGAGAGAAAGAAAATTGAGGGTCATAGACAGAGAGAAAGAGACAGGGAAAGACAGAGAAAAAATGAGAGACGGAGTGAGAGAGAGATATAGAAAAAATGAGGGCCGGAGACAGAGAGGGAGAGATGAAACAAGAGGCAGAGAGGGAGCATAGGCATAGAGACAGAGTCAGGGACTGAGAGAAAGTGGGACAGAGAGTCAGAGGGAGACCGAGAGAGACTGAGACATGAAGAAACGAGAGGGGACAGAGACAGGAGAGAGAGATACAGACAGAGGACAGAAACAGAGACAGTGAGATGGAGGGAAAGAGAGAAAGAGGGCGAGAGAGCAAGAACAGAGGGAGAGATGAAATGAGAGACAGAAAGAGAGAGAAAAAATGAGAAATAGAAAGAAAGGAGAAGCAGGGAGACAGTGACAGAGAGTCATAAAGAGACAGAGGGAAAGAGGGACGAAAGAGTGAGAGACAGGGAGAGATGAAATAAGAGGCAGAGAGACAAAGAGCTGAAAGGGAGGGAGGGAGGGAGACAGAGAGAGTGAAGACATGAGAGAGGAACAGAGACAGAGAGGGATGAAATGAGAGACAGAGGGGCAGAGAGAGAAGAATGAGATGGTAAAAAAAAGGAACAGAGACAGACAGAGAGAAAAAGAGACCGTGAGAGAGAGAGAGAGAGAAGAAACGAAAGACAGAGACAGGAGAGAATGAAGAAATGAGAGAACAGAGAGAGAGTGGATGAGAAGAAACAAGGGAGAGAGAGATGAAACAAGTGCAAAGACGCTAGAGTAAGGGAGACAGAGAAGAAACAAAAGACAGAAAAATGAGAGCAACAGAGATAGAGAGAGATTAAACGAGAGGCAGAGAGATAGAAGAAATGAGAGCAAGTGAGAGAGAAAAAAGTAAAGACAGAGAGATGAAAAGCGAGACAGAGTAGAGAGGACAAAGACTGTGAGATGGACAGAGACATAGAGACAGAGAAAGAGAGAGAGAGAAAGAGAAAGAGAGACAGGGAGAGTGAAAAATGAGAAAGGGAGGAGAGGACAGTGAGAGAAGAAAGAATAAGAGGCAGAGAGAGACAGAGAAAAACATAAGATGCCAAGAAAAAATGAGAGATAGAGAAAGAGAGAGAAGAAACGAGAGAGGGAGAGAATGAAACAAGAGACAGAGACAGAAAAACAAGAGACAGAAGAGACAGAGAGCAAAGTAAGAAGCAGAAGAAACATGGGAGAGTGAAGAAATGAGAGTGAGACAGAGAGAGAGAAGAAACAAGAGACAGAAACAGAAACAGGGACAGGGACAGGGAGAGACCGAGAGAGACAACAACAAAGAGACAGAGGGTCAGAGGGTCAGAGGGACAGGAGGACGGAGGGACGGAGGGACAGAATGACAGCAGAGAGAGAGCAGAGAGTGAGACAGAGAGAGAGCAGAGAAAAAATGAGGAACAGAATCAAAAAGAGGATATAGGGACAGAAAAAGTCAAAAAGGGAAAGATGAAATGAGGAAAAGAGAGGGGCAAAGAAAGAAAAACTGAGAGGCAGAGAAATATAGAGAAACAGGCAGAGACAGAGAGAGAGAGTGAGATAGAAAAGAAATGAGAGAGAGACAGAGAGAGGGAGAAAGAAGGAACAAGAGAAAGAAAGAGGGCGAGTGAGAGAGAGAGTTGGAGAAATACAGAGAGAGACAGATACAGTAAGAGAGAGAGAAGAAATGACAGGCAGAGAGGCAGTGAGGGAGAGAGAGACAGATAGACAGTGACAGAGAAAGATATACAAAGAGAAAGAGAGAGATAGAGATAGGGACAGAAGAAGACATGATACGAGAGAGAGACATAGAGAAAAATGAAACAGAGAGAATTAGGAGGAAGAGAGAGAGAGAGAGAGTCAGAGAAGAACTGAGAGGAGGCAAAGGCACAGAGAGAATGAAGAAATAAGAGACAGAAAGACAGAGATGGAGAGACATGGAGAGGAAAAGAGATAGAGAAATGAAGAACAGGAGAGAGAAGAAGCGAGACAGAAAGTGACAGAGGGTCAGAGGCTCAGATAGGGAGACAGAAGACAGACAGATGAGAGAGCGAGAGAGAGAAGTGAGACAGAAATAAAGCAGAGAGAGCAGAGAGACAGTCAGAGTGAGAGAGAGACAGAGAGCATGAAGAAATAAGAGGGAAAGAGAGAGAGAGTGAAGAAAGGAGCGACAGAGCAAAAGAGTGAGGGACAGAGACAGAGGAAGACAGAGAATGAATTAGAGAGAGGGAGAACATAGAGAGAGAGAGGAGAGAGAGAGGAGAGAGGGAGAGGAGAGAAGAGAGAGAGAGAGGAGAGAGAAGAGAGAGAGAGGAGAGAGAGAGGAGAGAGAGAAGAGAGTGAGAGGCAGAGGAGAGAGACGAGAGAGGAGAGATGAGCGAGAGAGGAGAGAGAGAGGATAGAGGGGGAGAGAGAGAGAGGGAGGAGAGAGGAGAGGAGAGAGAGAGGAGAGGAGAGATAGAGAGGGAGAGAGAGAGGAGAGAGAGGAGAGAGAGAGAGGAGAGAGAGAGAGTAGAGAGAGAGGAGAGAGAGGGGAGAGAGAGAGAGGAGAGAGGAGAGAAGGAGAGGAGAGAGAGAGGAGAGAGAAAGGAGAGAGAGGAGAGAGAGAAGAGGAGAGAGAGAGGAGAGAGAGGAGAGAGAGAGAGAGAGAGGAGAGAGAGAGGAGAGAGAGAGGGGAGAGAGAAAGGAGAGAGAGAGAGGGGAGGAGAGAGAGA